>NC_056735.1:585464177-585684177 GCF_019279795.1 Protopterus annectens
ATGAAAAAGTCCAGTGATTCGTAGCTTCGATCATTACAGCATTAGATGAAGTAATCTCGGCGATTAGAGATTCGGGTAAGTATAAATTAATTTAAAACAACATAGACCTATATATATATATATATATATATATATATATATATATATATATATATCGCTAAAACACTTGATGTTCTTAAGGAGTTATTTGCATATATCCCATAGGCCTCCACTACTGGAGATTTAAGGTATCACAGAATGAAAACATTAGTCTGGATGGGGTTTTTTTTGCAGTTTTTACTGAATGGTTTGTCTGTGTATCTTTTTACCCTTTGGTTTGGCTTATCTCTCTCTCTCTTTCTCTCTCCATATATATATATGACAGAACCCACACTGTAAAAGTTGCAGACTCCAAATCTGACCTCAAACCAGTGACAATTGGAGTACCACAGGGTTCCGTCCTGGGACCGCTCCTGTTTGGTATCTACTTCTCTGAAGTACAGGCTAACACAGAAGGCCTCTGGCTAATGAAGGTCACAGATGACTGCAAACTAGGAGCCATAGTCAAGTCCCCAAATGATGTGAACATCCTACAGAAGGGCCTCTCTGAGACAGATGCCTGGTGTCAGAGCCATGGCCTCAAGCTCAATGCCAAAAAGTGCAGTGTCATCCCCTTTGGTAAAAACTCTGTACCGATGAACTACCACATAGGCAGCAAGCTACTTAACACCGAATGCATGATAAGAGACCTTGGAACCCAGGTGGACAGTAGTCTCTCCTTTGATAGTCACATCGCCACAGTAGTCAGGAAGTCCTTCTACGTGGCACACCTCATCATAAAAGGGTTCTCATCCTGGAAAAAAGAGGTCAGTGTTCCCCTCTACTCGACACTCATTAGACCCATTAAAGAGTACAACACCCCTTTTGGAATGTGCCTCACAAGACATCTGCAGCAGCTGGAAAGGCCACAGAAGTACCTCACAAAGTGGATTACTGGACTCAAACAAATGCCCTACATTGACCGTCTCAAAAAACTCCAGCTTTACTCCATAGCATATTGCCTACTCTGAGGTGATCTCTGCCTAACATATAAAGCTGTGTCAAACCCAGAGCTGTTGGACACACTACACCTAAAGAAATACCAATCCCTCCGAGTTACATGCTCTAGGGATCTAAACCTTGTCACCACAATAAACAGGACATGCTGGAGGGATAGATTCCTATCCCAGAGACTTCCCATACTCTGGAACAGGCTACCCATCTATGTCAAGCAAAGTTCTTCATTAGCACTCTTCAAGAAAAATCTTGATGAGTGGATGGGAAATAGGAAATACACCCCGGGGATCACTTCTGTGCCTCTGCTCAACAGTGGTACAGGAAAATAACTTTCTTGGGTGACGTAAGCCAGGGAACCTTGTTGGCTAGGCTTACATAGGCCCTTGGGCCGATAGCCTAGTACCGACCTATGAACCTATGAACCTATATATCTATATATGTATGTATATATATATATATATATATATATATATATATATATATATATGTATAGATATACATATATTTATACCTGTATTGAATAGATAATTTATCAATGGTTGAAATATTGGCACAGTAACACATTGACAACAGAATGTCAGCAAAATATTGTGCATGCTCCAAGTATGATTCTGGTAGCATGCAAAATGTAAAGCAAATGTTTTCATTGGGGATGCAATCTATCATTCTGAGTACCTCAAGGAAATATGCCAGCCCATAAAAGGCATGCATTGACATGGCTTGGTCTTGGAGTGTCACCAGGATGTGGCTGTACTGATCCAGATGTGCCAAGAGTACATCCATGAACTGCTGCAGTATCCTTGGGCTAAAAGCCCATAGGATTCCCAAAATCTCCCTAACTCTGAGACTGCACAATCACTGGAAAAAGGGCATATATTCCTTCCATGGAGACAGTCAGTCTTGCACACCTAACAACCGTCTGTTTGTTAAGCAAAGCTGTCAGAAAGAGCTTATGCAACTAACAGGATGCAAGTTGATTTCTCCAAAATGGAAAACATGTTTAGCTTTCTATAAAAAGTCACACAATGCCAGTTTGAATTATTTTGTTTCCTGCAAAGCAAACTCTGCAGAGAACAGATTAACTGAAAAAACAGTGCATTCAGTAAAGGATACTTTATTTCCTCTGAGCTTAAAAGAAGATTTCATTCTTAAGTTAAGAACTAAAATATGTTGCAGATGTTGGAAGCGACAGGTTAATCCTCTCCCTGACATTTTGCTTTTTTTTTTTCTGTAAAGCCTGAGGTCACATACTCGAAAATCTATGATAGCAGCCTTCCTCAGTTAATCATGTGAGACATGCATTTGGAACATTATTTATTTGTTTTACATTTGTTTACCGTGAGAGTCTGACTGGACAAGCATCCCATTTTCAGTGGAGGCTCGGAGAGAAAAGTTACAAACAGTAGACTTAGAACTGGTACAAGTATATTACATTACAAATGCAATGGAAACAATGCAATATGATTAAAAACAATATGTGTAAAAACTGAGGAGTGAAAATCAAAATGGCTATAGCTGTTATACTAAAATTCACAGTACAAGAAGGTGTGTATTACAGACAGATATTAGTAAGGAATAAGTAATTGGTATAGTGCCAGTGTAGACAATGGGAGATTCTGAGTTCATTTCTGGGTGTATGTTGTACAGCAACCTGTCAAATAAAGATATGGTAGTAGAAGTCAATAATTAGTATTACAGGGGAGAACTTGAGTCAAAAGATATAATAGAAATAGGATAATAGGGATATTTGAGTTATGATAGCAGGGAGTGAGTGTGGACTAAAGGTATAGTATTTGCTGAGATATCCTGGGTCTGTGCAGTTACATTTGCAAGAGCTGGCTAAGTGTGACTGAAGATGTTTTTTAAAGTTTAGCTTACTGTCTATTTCTATATTTCTGTCTGTTAGTGTATTGATCTAGTGGCATAAACTGATCCAAGAATACTGAAACATGTTTTATCCTTGTCCCATGTAAAAGTGCAAAGACAAAACTGATTAGTCAATATTCAAAAATGCTCAGAATGCAAAATAATGTATAAATAATTGCAGAGTTTTCCCAGTACTGGTGGCCAGTGAGATCAAATCCTTTTGTTATCATTCCATTCTTGGCAACCTCAGACTACTTGCCCCAGTAAAGGGCAAGAAATGTCATGGGGAAAGATGTTTACATAGCATTTGAATGACCTTAAAGGGAAGTAGTCCTGTAGAAGTAGATGAAAAAATCTTAAGTAAATAATCAAATGAGCAAACAAACAAACAAACAAACAAACAATAAAATGATCAAACTAGATGAACCTAATATTTAACTTTCCATAAGCCAAGTCTCAAAGTACAAATTAATCGAAGCACAATTACTGTTACATTAAATTCATGGTTATTAAAGAGATTATAATAACCTATATTCAATACTACTTGTAACCTTAGATGAACTGTAGTAATTTGTACAGTAGTTCATTACATTTGAAATGTTGCAGTTTAACAGAATAACTGTCTCCTAAAAACTGTTGCATAAATGTAAAAATATATAGAGGACAGTGTCTCATTTATCTACTGTCTAAATGTATTTTTATACATTTGTGAACTGTGGAAACCAACTGGACACAAGTGCCCTTTTCAGGGGTGATCAGGGAACATTCTCTGATTAAAGGATTGGCTTAAAATCACACAACAGGCAAATGGAGGTGAATAAATCAAACCTTGTGCTTGTTGGTACAGGAAGTAGCTCCTTAATAGTATAGAACCTAAATCTTTTGCACTATCTGCAGGACTAAAGCTTGCTCCAACACTAAATATTTAAAACATACACAAATAAATTATATAATTGATAAGTGAAAAACATTTGCCATGTTATCCGGCATATCCCTCTATGCAATATGGAAACAAACTACTAAATAGTAAAACATAGACAGCAGAAATCCCTTTATGCGCATCATATTTGCCTGTCTTAATAATGAGCTAAACCATGACTATTTGCATCACTGCAGAAGCTGTTGCATGGACATTCTGGCTTGGGCACATGATAACGCCTTGTTTGTATGATGGGTTTCTGAAATCCTCTCCCAACAAAACCAGCAAAAATCTTGTTAAACTACTGATTATTAGTTATATGCCTGCTCATCCCATACTAATTGGAGGAAGTGGTGGGAGTATAAAGTTATCCTTTTCATATTAATTAGTAGAAAAACAGCAATAAGGCAGAGAACTCCACGTAGAGCCAATAAAACATTTATTCAATAAAATGACAATTAAAATACGCACTTTCAGGCCATATGTCCTTCATCAGATAACAGAAAAGACTGAGGATATCACATTTAAAATATCCAACCTCCTATCACATTTCAGTATTTTACCCTCCTTTTCTTCAGGATGGGTTTTAAAGGTACAATAGCATTAATACCTGGTGGCTTGTCTGCCCCTAACCTCACAATCCACCTAGTCTCTGCACATTCAGTATCATTAAACAGGTTACCACCCCTGATGTTGGGAGTGATAGCCTGTATTACCATGAATAAAAATGAATGTGTTCCATTAGTTTTTATATTTGTGCCAATGTATTATGATCATTACTTTGTTTAATGTCTGACAAATGATGAAATATCCTAGTCTTAAACATATTATTTTTCTTTCCCACATAATATGTATCATAGCCTTGACAAACTGCTATATAAATCAAATTGCGAGTCCTACAATTAGAATAGCCCTTAAATGTGTATTTTTTGTTGGTCCTTGGGTGCACAAAGACCTGAGTCTGTAAAATAAACCAACGTGCCTTACATTGATGGCATGGATATGTACCTTTCTTACTGGTTTTGGTAGTGCTTCTTACATTGGTGATAGGTTCTTTACAAAGTAGATCTTTCAAACTCCTATTTTTTCTGAATACAAAGTTAGGTGTACAACCAAAAACCTCTTTGAGTTTCGGATCTGTACATAATACCTGCCAGTGTCGTCTAATGATTCCACATATATTACCTACATCACTACTGTAGGTTAATACCATTTTAACTCTCTCTTCATCTTTACCTTTGTTAACAGATGATGCTTTATATGCATTCACTATATCACCAATATCTTTATATAGCCAAGGTTTAGCTGTGCTGTTTCATTTGGATTTGCTAGAATTTATTAAAGGTGCTATCTTCTTATATTTATAGTCTCTCTGTAATAAATTATTCTGAAAACAGTCCACTTCCTCATGGAATCTATTGTCATCACTGCAGATCCTTGAAATCCTACAAACCTGTCCTTTGACAATATTGTCAAAGGTATGTCGTGGGTGCATACTGTCATAACTTAATAGGCTGTTACACCAACAGTCTTTTCTATACAGTGATGCGATCACCTGCCCCCTTCCTCTTTATTCAATCTTACATCCAAAAAATCTATCGTAAGTGCAGAATAATTAACCGAAAATCTAAAAAATGCAGAGCTGTCTTCTAAATATGTAATGAAAGCTTTTAAATCTTGTTCCGTAGCACCCCATAAGAAAATAATATCATCTACAAAACGTGCATAAAAACATACACTGTTGGACCATGCATGTGTAGTCTCAAATATAGTGCAGTCTTCCCAATATGCCAACACAAAGTTGGCATAAGAGTTGGCACAGGGTGTGCCCATGGCAACACCCCACTGTTGTCTAAAATGCATCCCTTCACATAAGAATATATTGTTCTCAAGTGCAATGGTCAACAATTTGCATATTCTCTGGATATCAGCACTATTGTATTGAGTCTTTTTACATAATAAGCTCTCAATAGCCTCAACTCCATATGTATTGTCAATAACAGTAAAAAGATTATTGACATCCAATGTAACAAACATATATTCTTTCTCATTGTTCTCTATCAAATATTTGGACAGAGAACCTATGAACTGTGCTGTATCTCTCAAAATTCTAGGAAAAAGTTCCAGCACGGGTTTAAGGGCACATTCCACCCAAATAGATACATGCTCAGTGACCCAACCCCTGCCTGAAACAATACGTCTCAGGGGTGGGTTCACAGCATTCTTGTGAATTTTAGGAAGTGCTTTAAATTCAGGTATAACCGGATGTGAGATTAGTAAAAAGTCACTTAACTCTTTGTCAATCAATCCTATGAATTGGCAGAGTACTTTAGTGCAAAGAGGTTTCTTGTTTTTTGATATTAATTAGTAGACAGAGGCTAGATCTTGTAAATTGGTTATGTATACCCTGTAAAACAGTTTTAGTGAGTGTAAAATAATGTATACCTTAAATTTTGTATAGCAGTTATTTTGCCTCTTTACCTCTTATTTTTTTATTTAGAGTAATTACAATCATGCAAAAATAAACTCAGTGGAATATAGAGAAGAGCAAAACCACAGGAATTGTCTATGCTGGTATGTTCACAAATGACACCATAACAGTCTTTTGGGCAGATGAAATGCACTCTACTGAAACTGGAGACTGCCATGTTGTAACTGTTGGTGTAGAACATGCAGCAAAATAATTTAGTCTACCCCAGATGATCATACAATATAAAATTAACTAAAAAGACTGCAACTACAGCTAGAGGTAAAACTTCACAAAGCTGCTGAAAGAATGAAGAGGCTTGAGGTGCAAATAGAGCTTGATAGTTTCAGAGAAGTTCTAATACCTAAAGACTTTGATAAAATGGTATCCTGTGTACATATGGTCAAATGCAGGAAAGCACAGAAGCAGTCTTGTGGAAAAGTAGTAGGAGTCAGATCAAGCAAATCTCTACATCTTCAACAAAGGCTAGGATGAGGCCACTTCAAAAAGGGCTACTTTGTAATGAAAAACTTGAATCAGTTCCATAGCTATCAGGAAGTACTTAACATCTTCTGAAAGGAGTTACCTCAAAAAAAGAAATAGTCAGTAGCAATAATTATAAATCTGAAACACAACAGTTGAAAAATATTTCAGTTATAAAGAGAATATGGGATGATCACATAAAGAAGTTCAGGCAAGGACAGCTCTCAGACTCCAGTTTAGAAAATGTGGTGGAACAGCCAAGGAATCTCATAATCCTCAATGGTAGTGGCAGACGTAGTCTATATTCTGGGAAAAGATGTCTGTCCTATATGAAGTAGACCACTAAAGAGGGGCTAGAATAAGAAGTGATGGAGCTTTTGGGAATCTCAGGTGTCCTTCTGACATTTCTAGCCACAGCCTATAGTACTTCTTTTATAGGCTATATGAAAATAAGATTACACAAAATTGTGGCTTATGCAAAAATGTTATTGGCAGTCATAACACATAAAAGTATGTAACAAAGCTTGTGAACCATGTCAAATGATTTCCAGACAAGAAAACAATGCTACGGTATACATATCTAGTAGAAAACCACGTAGATAAGGATGCCCAACAAAGAATGAAAAACACAGGGTTATATATCAAGGCAAGGAGATGCGATGTAAAAAATGACAAGAGTTCTGCACTGAAAACAAAAAGTGAGGGGGTCTTCCTAAACAGAAAATATTGTGAGTATGACGTGAAGTGTATCTTTTACCCTAAACTTCATTTATTAGTCATCTTTACAAATCTGACTTGAGTATAGAAAGGTGAGCAATATGTGAGAGCTTAATAATTTCTGAAAATATTATAACTCTTTCCAAAATATCTGCATGTGGAACTGAACCAGCTGAATTATAAATGCATAAAATGTGAACATATATGTACATTAGTGGTTCAAAGATAAAAGTAAAAAAAACCTGTACCCATGTCTTTTAAGAAAAGTATAATATACAAAAGAAAATGTGAAAATGGTATATAAATGCATGTGCTAATGTGAAAATGCGTTAGAGGTTGGAGATAGAACTAAGTCTTGTTTCTTGACTGTTGGTACCATTGCAGGGTCTGCTGCTTGAAAAGTCTGTCTGGCATCACAATGCCTTATTTGGGCAATAGGTTGCTAGACAATATCCCTTCCATGCAGATTACTCTAGAAATAGGGAATCTTCTAAAATGTAAACTAAACATACAGGAAATCGGTTTCATGACTTTTACATAGAGACAGTAACTATTAATTCAAAGGGTAACAGAAAGTACAGTAGCTGCAGGAGTTACTGCTTTGCTTGCTGGAGAATGCCCTTGGAGACAAATCCCAAGCCACACTGTCTGTATGGACTATAACATTTTGTTGTGGACTGAAAAGCCAAAAATTGTAAGGGAAAGTATATCTTTAGCCAAAAGCAAACAGTTTCTAGTGTATAAATTAGACATTTTTCTGATCATTATCTCTCTTTGAATACTTTGTTTTCTGTTTCTTATGCAAACATTTCACAATTTGCATACTTATTTGGAAAATAAATGCTTTCATATAGTTGTTGCAAATTAAAATATTGATCTTTTAAAGCTTGAGGCTGATGTTTTATTTATTAGCTATAGTGTTTATGGATTTTATCTTTGTACTAAACTGTGTGGTGGCTATCCTTAGAAAGGTGATTTTTCAGAGCTAATTGCTAGCGTTAGAGGCATATAGGATGTTTTTATTGTGCTACTTTTAATTGGTGGCAGCATACTGTAATGTTTAGGAAGGAGGGAGTTGGTACTGGTGAGTCACAATTACCCTATTCTAAAGAAAATTTTGTATCACTGTTTTGTAAGACATAATCCAGGTCATCTTTCATCTTCTGTTGGTAAGGCTACACTGAGAGTCACTAGGCTATCCCTGAGGTGGATAATATCTTGGGAAGCCAAAGATTATAACTCTGATATGTAATTCTGCAGTTTTGAGCTTATCTGAGTATGGCATATGTTGCCTTTTACCCAAGGTAGCAGTGGTACTATATACCCTCGAGGGTTATTTTCCCTTTGTATTTAACTGGTACCAGTGGTGGAAGTTAAGCCATGATGTAAGTTCATTACTGATGGCAGGGCGAAAGAATTGAATCTCATAGCCTCTGTCCATCATGCATATACTCATAGCATCAAGTGACATTTATATACCTGCTAATCATACCACTTTCCCATATCAAGTCTAAAATAGTGTCTGGCAAATGAGAGTTTATCATTGCTGCCTCAGTGTGAATAAGAGGGAGATTTGATTGAGTGCTCAAGATGAAAAATATTAATAAGGGGTGAAGTCACTACATAAAGGAAATTCTGTAGAATTCTCTAATTACCAGACAATAGCTACCCCTGAACCCAAATCCTAAAATAGTGCATTTACTTTGAGTTATAAAATATCTCCTGGACATTAACTTATTCTCTTATACCAATTATGATTTATGACTGGGTGAGTGTCAGTCGAACAACAGAAATTTCAGTGAGTGACAAATGATCGAGGAAATTTTGGTGAAACAACTTTTGCTGGCAGTGGAGTTCTTGTTTTACTCCACTGTTGTGTGACATAAGACTAGGTATATTTAAGTTTATGAGGTGGGAGTGATATCTCCCCACATAGGGGGGTGCAGGAGGTCAAGGCCTGTAATACCATCACACATCAAATACTTGCAGACAGACCTTGATCTTTCAATATCAGTGTTATTCAGGTTCCACAGTATTCTTATCTGACAGATCACGATCAGTGAAATATCAAAAATTATTTTCCATATTTCTGCCCATCACAGTATATGTTCCATAAGGTTCTATTATGAGTTGACTGCTATTTATCATATTCATCAGTGACGTACACTCTGTCAGTAGAATAGCCTCCATCACCCAATATGTTGATGAGTCCGCACTCACCTGCTTAGCTCCAACCAGTAGTGTAGCTAGAGTGAGGTGTGAGGGGAAACTGCCTCAGGCACAAAGTGTTGGGGAGCAAGATCAGCAAATCTAGATCTCTAACGAAAAACTGGATTTTAAAAGCCGGTATTGTATTTGCAGTCAAACTTAAATGCTGTAGCAAGCAGTTTGCTACATTTTAAAAGTAAAAATATCAATAAATAAATGTCTTTTTTTATTTATTTAACTAAAACCTGAGTGCTGTAGTACTCTATGCAGGTAGAGTATATATTGTACTGTTTGCTACATCTGTGGCAAGCAGTTTGCTACAGTTTAAAGGGAAGATTTTTTCTTAACTAAAACATGAATGCTGTAGTGCTCTGAGCAGGCAGGGCAAAAAGTGAAGTAACCATTTGCTACATTTGTTGCAAGTAGTTTGCTACAGTTTAAAAAGAAGGATCTTATTTTTTTTTTTCTTTTAAAACTAAAACATGAGCACTGTAGTGCTCCTTGCAGGTAGAGTATAAACTGTAACTGCCTGCTACATTTTTAGCAAGCAGTTTGCTACAGTTTAAACAAATAAGTTATTTTTATCATCTATTTAAATAAAATATGGCTTCCTAGTGAAATGCCAAGTGCCAAAAAGTCATAGTAAATATTGAAAATCTGGAGAAGAGATAATCGCAAAAATCACTCTTCTCCTTAAAAACTCCTTTTTGCAGGGGCAAGCCCTCCTGCACCTTCTATATGAGAGGCAAAGCCATCACAATCCCCAAGACTTGCATATACCAACTCCAAGTTTGCTATACCTGGGAGAAAAGGGAATATTTTGAAAAATTGCATCTTGGACGTAGTATATGTAAGACCAATCTTTTGGCAATTCAGTCTCTGCATTTCTGGGCTCACTCTAGCAGGTCCCAACATTGCAAATGGCTACAATAAAATATGCAGAAGGAGTGTTGTGGGCAGGACACAGAAGTGGGACCTGAATGGATTGGGGAGCATGTCATTATGCATCTGAAAACCATGTTGCTGTACCAATAGAAGGAATGTCCATTTTTTTTAACTTTTCAGTGGAAGAGATGGGGGCATGTAGATCTAATTATAACAAGCTGATCACTTACAATGTAATGATCAGCTTATAAAAGTTAAGTTTTTATTTATTTATTTATTTTTTTGCTATGCACTTGAAGAGCTGTGAGGGTGAGACATTGATTAATAGTTGAACCAGAGATGCTTCTGGCCCCAACACTCCAGCAACTATAAAAATTAATCATACGTGCCTCTACCAACACTGACACTTAGTGACAAAATGCCCCCTCCCCAAAAAAAGCAAAACTAATACCATTCTCAAAAAAAAACTCACTCAAATAATAACATCCACCTCATCATCATCTCAGAAAACAATACTACAATAGAAGTTATTCAGCATATAAAACTTCTGGCAGTCATAATAGATGATAAACTGAAATTAAATTTGAACAACACATTCAGTCAACCATCATAAAATATATATATTACCTTCCAATGTAACTTTCTGCAATCTATGATATCCTTTCCACACTCGCAGCAACAAATCTGACAAAAGTCACACCAACAAAGTTTAAATATCCTAGTTCAAATATCCTATATTTCCTCACTACACCTGTAATTTATCCCTTTCTCAAGGTATACTTTGCCATCTAGTATGTCTCTACATTGAATTATAATAAAATCTGTACAGAACTGCAAGTAACATCACCATTACAAACGATCTTTGCTTCGCCTATTGTTCCTGTTAAAACATAATAGTTTTTCTTCTTAAGTGAAATTATTCTTTACATGTATCTTGTGTGTATCATATATGTATTATAAATAACTTTGCATCTTAAAGGTATCATAAACTTTGTTTTCTGTAAACTTTTATATTTTATATATTTTATATTATTTATGGGTCTCTGAAAGGGAGTTTTATGCTCAATTGGACATTCCCAGTAGATAAATGCAGATAAATTAATAAATATGACTGCCCCCCTCCATCTTTGATCAGTTAGTTGACACTTCACATTTTTAATGTTTAGACAATGCATTGCTCCATAAATGAATGGACTGCACTCTAAATCTGTTTGCATGTAAGGGCAACAGTATTAGCTGGTCAGGGAGAGTAGCCGATGCACCCACCTTCTATATCAAGAATAGGTTACTCATATTCATCGGTTCCAATAACAAGCTACTGACTTACTTGGTTTCAAAAAGATTGATTAGGGTAACTCCACACCAATATTTTCTACTACTGCTTCAAACAGAAGGGGGCAGCGAAGACGGTTGTGAATCCCTAACTGCACCTATGTTGTGTGTTAGAGGATGTGCTTTAAATGTAGCAAACACAAAGTCATGCTAGGTTAAAATCAGCTGTAAAGTAAGTCTGACCTTAGGATTATTAGATGCATTTCCCTCTAACCCTAGTGGGATTTCAGTGGAGAAACCCATGCTATCTTTGAGAGGAAGCACAGGTCTTTGGAAAAGTGAAGTTGCTGTCTCATAAAGGAAAGCTGGATGAAGGCTCTTGTACTAGAGGACAATGCCACAACTGTGGGAAGGTTGTTGAGAGTCTTCCCTTCCTGTTGAACTGCCATTACTTGCACTTATACTATGCAGGCTCTTAATGGAAATAGCCATGAGTCATGAATATTTTTAGTCAGCTTTAAGAAACTCTTGATGTCTGTTGTGTTGCTTTTAAAGGAGGTCATTTTGAAGTATTATTTTCCACATAGATGAAAGGAGCAGAGATAGCTCTCAGCATAACAGCAATGTGACTAGTTAGCTTCAAGTCCAAGTTCATGGTTGTCAGGTTTTGATTTATGGATTGTTTTATTACCGTCTATATTTGACAATCTGTAACCTTCTGCTAGTGTACAGTTGCAGCTAGTAATGTTTTTTTGAGATGAAGTTAGCTGTTTGTCCTGGAGAAGTGATCAGCCCTTACCGAGAGGATTATCTCAGCTTCTCACAGCAACTACAATACCCAGCAATCCTCAAAGGCAAATCATGTGCTTTAACAGCCCTGGTAATCAAGATACTAGATGATATCAGGGAACTGAAGCAGTTATCATTGCAGAATTGTGAGATATTAAAGCAGCTAAGCTCCAAGATTAGTTTTATATGTCTTTCATATCGGTTAATGCATAAAACATTTTGTGAGTGCAGACCAATGAGTATGTATACCAGGGGATAATTCAAAAACTAGAAATGAAAATGGATGATCTGGAGAATCAGCTGAGGTGGAACAATCTTTGCTTAGTTTGTGTCAGTGAAAACACAACTAAAGAGAAATGTAACTATATTCCTACAGGATCCCTTCCCTAAAGCCCTGAATGTGGGTCACTGTGTAACTTTAAAAAAAACAAATTTTTTTTGTAACCTCCTCCTAAGACAGCTGCTGAAGCCAATAATTATGCCATTTTAGACTTCATAAAAAAAGAAGAAATTTTACATACAATTAAAGATGGTGGAGACTTCTCTTTGGAGGGGCACATAGTGAGATATTTAACTGAAAAAAATGCTAGGGGCTGCTACAGATCTGCTACATTTCTATGTGTTACATGCTGAAATCAATGTTGCTGCTGCTGACAATAGGCCTAGGCAGAGACAGAGAAGAGTATTCAGGCCCAGGGTAACCTTCGAGGAGCTACATGAACTGGAGATTGTAAAGTGCTACAGGGTGGACAGGGACATACTACAAGAATTCATTGAGTTCTGCCACCCTCAACTCAGGCCCAGAGCCAACAGAGGGGAACCCATCCCAATCCAAACAAAGATATATGTAGCCCTTAGGATAATAGCCACAGGCACCTTCCAAAGACCAAATGGGGACATGATGGGGTTCTCACAGGCATTAGCATCCAAGGTACTCCAGCAGTTCCTGGATTCCATGCTACCACATGCCAGTGAACACATGTATTTTTCCTTCACCCCCTGAGGTGAGGGCCAGCAATATGCATCAATTCTACTGTGTAGCACACTACCCTAAGGTACTGGGTACTATAGATTGCATTCATGTACACATCAAAGCACTACTCATTGAGGATGATAGAATCTACATCAAATGCAAGGAGTACTACTGCATCAACTGTAGGGTTGCCACCTTTTCAAATGGACAAAGTGGGACAATTGTGGTACCAACATTAGATTTTGCAGGCCAAAACATACCCACGGCCAGTACAAAGGACAGAGCTTCACTTTTTTGCCTAAATATAAGCTTATTCTTCTAGCATTTTAGCTGGGTATTCTGTTTCTTATAACATTTAGGTGTTTCAGATACAGAATAACTGTTTTATGCAACTATTACAAAGAATATAGGAAAGAATTTTGCCCTAAAAATGTCAGGACATTTGCCATTTTTGCAATTTTTTTTGCAGGACAAAACTGCCCAAAGAGGGACTATCCCTCACAAAGTGGGAAAGGTGGTAACCCTAATCAACTGCCAGGTCATGTGCAATGCCCAGGGCACAATCATGAATGTGTGTGCTGGAAGCCCTGGAATCTATCACAACTCCCATATCTGGCATGCATCACAGCTGTACCAGATGTTTGCTAGGGGGGACGTCCCACACTGCCATTTAGTGGGGATGCTGGCTAGGCACTGGAACCGTGGATGATGACAGCCATTAGAAATGCACACACCCACCAAAGAATGCCATAATGAGGCACATGCACAAACTAGGAGCATCATAGAGCATGTGGTTGGGTTGGGTTGCTGAAGTCACAGTTCTGGTGCCTCGATATATGTGGTAGAGCCCTGTAGTACTCTCCAGCCACATGTGCACATATTTTCCCAGTATGTGCCATGCTACTCAATATGATCCTGTGGAAGCAGCTGCAGCAGGATCAGCAAAGCAAAGGGATACACAGCCCACCACCAGTTCCTAGGTCACCACAGCCACATTCACAGGAGTCAAAGGAGAAGCCCCCTGATGATGTCTTTGTAGGCAGACATAGGTGTGCCCAGTACCACTGTAAGTGGCTAAGAGACAATGCAGAGCACATTCACTGGTAACCTAGAGCCCTAGGGACTGACACTGTGCTCATACTTACATACATATATTAAAATAGCTGATGCCAGGTAACCCACACAATCTGTACCTATCCATGTATTGGTTGTGTACCACTTGCATCACACAGAGTCAGCCCTGAACTACAGTTCTGTCAACTACTGCATTATCAAGGTAAGTCTCTAACCTACGCACTAATTGTAAGGATTACTATAATAAGGTATCTTATGTATGGATCTGCTGCTGTTATGCAAGGAAATATAGTGGGTTATTTGGTTAGATTTAACATCCACATGGAACAGCTAATACCAAGTCCAATAGTATGTGTTCCTTAATATTCACTTGCCCTCATGGTTGGAATATTCAAGACATCCAGCAAGGGAAATGTTAAACAGTGGGCACACATGATATTTGGACTACTGTCTAACCAAGCTGATCATGTGCTGTTGTTCCCCCACCCCCAACACAGCAGTGTACCCATATAACCACTTTAACAGAAAATCAGCTATGGTATAGCAGTGGATCAGGCAATCTCAGGGCTATAACATAGATAGAGCTCACACACTGTATGTCTCTCTTCATGCAGAATAACAAAGTACATATGTACGCTGTTGATTGTGTGATGAATGACCCCTCTTTGTCTAGTGACCTGAGTGGCTCAGTGGACTAGGAAAGCTAGCATGGGTGATAGTGTTGATGGTTCGAATCTGGAATTACTCACATCTTTTGCATGTGAGGTAGTAGTACGTTGGTGTTTTCACAGAATGTCATACCTCCCAACCTCTTAGTGCAAGAAATCTGGACAAAGCCAGAAAGATTGGTGGGCACAGGTCCAAACATATGGACAGATGTTTAAATATTAGTCACATAAACCTAGATAGTTGATGGAATTAAAGATGTTGCAGTGGTACATATTTTCAGATTGGTGTAAAGTCTGACACACAATTGTTTGTTTGTAGTTAGTAGAATGTTTTGAGTCAACATTCAATAAAGCACCAGAATACCACAAATGTGTGAGGAACAGACCAAACATATGAGGCAAAACTCTGGACATTCTGTGAAAATCAGGACAGTTAAGAGGTATGCAGACTGTCAGTCTGTTGGTAGTGTAACATTACCAACCTCAGTCACATATTAAATACAGCTGGGGAATGCCGTGAACATTTTGAGTGAAGTGCAGTACTGCAGAAACAGGGGCAGATGTTAATGCATGTAACGTACAAAATCCCAGACTGGAGTACAGGTAGGTGTGGCCTGGAGTCACATTATAAGTACTGACAGTCCCACTGGGCATGCCTGTACCCTTAGCAAAAATGAGCGCAATTCTGTTGGCCGTACATTGAAATGACCTATTGTGTATAAATGTCTATACATATAGACATATACATGTACATATCCGTCTGTCAGTATCTCTCTCTCACATGCATAGTATATCTATTGCTATGTAGTGTCACATAGATATATACTGATATATATATATATATATGTATGTATGTGTATATATATATATATATATATATATATATATATATATATATATATATATATATATATATATATATATATATATATATATATATCTATAGATATATATATATATATATATATATATATATATATATAGCTATATATATTAAAATGATGCATAGACTTCTCCTTATAGCTACATAACACATATACATATCATAACACATACAGCTATATTTATATATACATCCCTGTTATATATAGAGATATGTGCTTGTGGATGTTTGCATTGTCCAACATACCTTAATAATGGTGAGTAAACTGCACTATCACACAGCCATAATGTTGCTCAAAGGATCCAAACTAAGGGCACGACAGCACAAAATCCACTTAGCTACAGACCCCTATGCCTGCAGGATGTCACCACATAGACAGACACAGGTGAGCAGGTGGTGTAATGTATCATGGTGCCAATGCATGTCTGCACAGGGCACATTGTCCCTTCCCACAGTGTCACCTATCTAACTGCAAGCAGCCACATATGGCCATACTGGTAACTGTGCACACATAGCTAGGATAACAACAGTTATCCCTCTGCTAGGATACTAGATGCTGATAACAGTATGAACTAATATCACTCTGCAGGCCACAGATGCTGTTCAACACAAGCCTAGTTTGTGTAATGCATAAGTACTGTGCCTGCAATCACATATACAACAGATCTAACCTGTAGTGCATGCAATAAGTAGCGTGATCTATAGTGTATAAGCCTAGATAAGCAGAGGTGCTAATCTGACTGCAGCCCACTTGATATGTGTGTGTTTGTGTGTGTATGAGTGTGTGCCCACCAGCAATGGTTATGCACCTTTTGGGCCTGTAATTTTCTGCTGGCTTCCAAACTGTCCTCTTCTACAAGGCCTGATGATGTCAGCCACTTAATAGTACCAGCTGAGAATGTAGTTTCAGACACGAGCTGTGGCACATGTGATAAGTACTGTGATATGTTCTGTATAAGTCTAGATAGATAGGGGTTCTATTCTCACTGCAGCCCACTTGGTGCATGTCTGTCTATGTGTGTGTGTGTGTGTGTGTGTGTGTGTGTGTGTGTGTGTGTGTGTGTGTGTGTGTGTATATACTCCTCCATAACAATGGGCATGCTCTCATGGGCTATCCAGCAGCAATGGATATGCATTTTTGGGTCTATAACCTGATGCTGGCTTCCAAGCTGCCCTCTTCTACAAGGCCTGATGATGTCTGTCACCTTAAGACTACCAGCTGACAGTGTAGTATCAGACGTAAGCTGTGTTGCAGGTGATAACTGCTGTGATCTATAGTGTATAAGCCTAGATAGCAGGGGTTCTAATCTCACAGCAGCCCACTTGGTGCATGTTTGTACATACCCCTGCAAAACAACAGTCATGCCCTTATGGGCTATGTAACAGCAATGGTTGTGCACTTTTTGGGCCCCTAACTTGCTACTGGCTTCCACACTGTCCTCTTCTACAAGGTCTGATGGTGTCAGCAACCTTAAGAGTACAAACTGACAGTATAATATTGGGCATAAGCTGTGGCACATGTGATAAGTGCTATGCTCTATAATGTTTAAGTCTAGATAGGTAGGAGTTCTAATCTCACTCCACCCAACATGGTGTGTGTGTGTGTAGTCAGTTCCCCTTTATAATCTCAAAATCTTGAAATCTTGAATGTCAATATCTCAAGACCATAAAGGTGAACACTCAAAATCCAGAAACCCCAAAACAGTGAAACACAAAATCACAAACAGTAATACACCATACACCACATACACCATCCTGCCCACGCTACAACAAATCAAACAACAAAACATACACAAACACAATAACACACATCAACACACCTAAACTACATATAAGCAGGGGGCAAGCCCCCCTGCACCCCCCCACACACCCCCTACTTATATATACTAACTCTGAGATTTCACAAACAGGAAAACACAGCAAACTCACACACAGACATCCTACAGTCTCTCATGCACATGCACATGCAGACACACACACATACACACAAACACACACACACACACACACACACACACACACACACACACACACACACACACACACACACACACACACACACACACACACCAACATATCCACCACTTACACACTCATAATTCCCCCTGCCTACCCTAAGCCACAGTTACAAACACACTCATATACATCCAGACTCCCACCCAAAACCCTTACAAAACACTCACTTACCTTAAATTGCACCTAAATACACACATGACACCAGACACCATCCACACAAACCACTGCAAGCAACGTAGTATAAAGCCATAACCACACATTTGAGATATTTGAATTTGCAATTATGCACTTTTACTATTTTAAAAATCCTCCTTTATAGTCTCCAGATATTGAAATTTGATATTTCAATATTTTGAAATTGTAAAGTGGAACTGTGTAGTCATATGGCATATGTATGATAACCTTTGTAACTTAGACATAGTTAGCATTTTGCATCATTTTATTTGTAGCAGGTGATGTTGACCCCCCAAATGACTGACCACAAAAAGGCTTACTGATGTCATTAACATTATATGTTCTAAATTGATAGCACTAGCAGACATGAGTTGTGCTGGGTGCATCAGGTACTGTGACCTGCAGTATGTACCAGTACATAGGTAAGTGTTCTATTCTATATACAGCCAACTTGCAGTATGTGTGTGCCTTTGTGTGTCCTGTATGCAGTGAGTGAAAGTGGTGCTAGCCTGAATGTGGCCATGTTTGTATGTGAGGCTATTACAGCAGTATACATTATGTTATGGAGCCATAGAACATATGAACGTAACTAGCATAATGGCTGTATATCCCTCACAATCAGATACATCTGTATACTCCTTGGTACAGGACCAGCACACATTGCCGCAGTCCAGGGGGGACTCAGGCAGATGCCATGTATTGAGATGATGGCTGCCCACAAAGTCAAACAGATGGCATGTGTTGAGGTGCACTGAGGTGCTATGTGTACCATTAGGCAGGGTCTGTTTCAAGGGTGTGTTTATGTCTGCTAGACAAATGTCTCCCACCACATGTAGTAGTATCATCACATAGTAGGTTAATTTCCTTACAGTGAGTTATCTATCAGCTATTCCCCCTACAGATAGGCAGCATATGCACTCCAGCAATGCACTCCAGCAAGGTCACACCTTGCCCTATAGCAGACCTTATCACAAATTATGAATGCATGAGTATGCTGACCACCGCCATTGTCCCTGGTAGACTATCATACAGATGTGAACCTATGGAGCCATGCATGCATACTGAGTACCTTGCTGAAGTCATATTTCTGCTGTGCTGCCATGCCACGCTGTATCACTTCACTGCACGTGTCTCGATAGATTATCCCCTCAGACTCCTGGAACAGAAGCATACACAGGTCTGTGACATACCTGTCACTTTGTAACAATACTGCCAGTACAACATCATACAATATAAGGTCCACAAATGTATGTTGCATACTCATGACACATGCCAGCATACAGTGTATGTTGGTGACCACTACAAGTGGCATGGCAAACAATACTGGATTACGCAAGTACATGTCAAGTAATATAGTCACCCTGTGCATCAGGTACATAGCGTCATTCCCCTGCATTGATGGGAAGGATGACAGGGATGTGACACAGGTATCATCACTTGCACAGGGTGATGTGTTGGGGTTCTGGATGCCTAGGCTGGTCCAAATGGTTAACAGTAAGTGTGTGAATCAGGAAGAGGAGCAGTTAGATGGACCATGGATAGGTGCCATGTGTTTCTGTAGGTAACTTGAATGTGACAGTGGTGTGTGAGTGTGTGCATGTACATGGTCAAGCTCAGTGCTAGCCCTACACATGTGTATGTTGGACAGCTTTGGACCATATATGGTAGAGCTGACAGTTCACCATCTCTGGCCCTGTATATGAGAACTTGCTCTGCCAGGAGTTGCACTGGCACTTCCATGCCCAAGGTCAGACAAGGTGCTAGTACCTGACAGTGACTCCTACCTGCTGGGACCATGTCCCCCATGGAACCAACCAGGACTATGTGCCCATGGCCTGCCATGTCATGGTATGGACAGCACACTCCCCTCTGTCACTCTGGGTGTACTGCCACTATGACAGTGTAACTGTACATGGCTGTATTGACTTTCAGCAGATTTTGCTGACCTACGTCCATGGGTCCAATGCCCAACTCCAACCACATGTTCCAACAGAGACAATGGGTGGTCCAAGACAGACACTGTCTCAGCCCAGCATCTGTCCATTGCATCAGTGAACCAATCCAGAGTGTCCCCAGTGCAGTGGAGGCAGTCACGGATATCAGACTGTGCTGCATCCAAGCATACATCTGCCATTCTATTCAGAATGTACCTGTACCACAATAATGACCCAAAACATGCGCCGAATGACCCATGATGTGACACCTGCATCAGGTGGTGGATGGACAGTAGTCCTCCCATGAGCACCCCTGTCACTCTACCTGTGTGGGGCCTCACCAGGTCTTTGGCTATGGCCAGTGTCTACACTCACTGAAGTATAGTTGCCCCACTAACCTGTTCAGTGTCTCCACCCTCTGCCTGTCCAATATTTGAAGGCTGTGGGGACTGTGTATGTGTGGGCATACTGACTGTTTGCAGTGACAATGGGAGCAGAAAAGGGATGTCAATCTCTGGCACAGATTCAGCCCCTGTCAACCCCAACCATGCCTCATTGTGGCCACCATCATCATCAGAGTCCAAAGAGACACTGACATCAGCTTGTGTGGGAGAGAGACCCCAACCCCCCTGGTCACCTATGGAAACCAAGACAAAAGCAGTACATTACTACCTGGACTATTATTTATGGAAAATCCACCAAGAGTCATAATAATGAGGATCCACAACTGCATTACCAGTCTCACATCTTCTCATCTCCGCTTTTATGCACAACAAACTTCCTCACAACAAAATACACATTCGACTAAAGGCCTTTATAACAAGCATGTCAGGTAAATCACATGCCTCTTGACCAGTACAATGTACCTTTTAGGTATGCAATATGACACTATACCTGATAAAACAACACATAAAACCCAGTACATCTATCTTAACAAATATATACAAATACAAGTTTCAATGCCTAAGGTATGTATGATCAACCTTTCAGTTTTTACAAAGCATGTTGGATTAATTGCCTTATGTACACCAGGAGGCTTATTCATTCTGAACTATAACTGCAAAAGTGTTTCTCCTCATTCAACTGCACTGTTGTGATTACCCACTCTAGGAAACTTAGGTAACTGTTCCAGACTGGAAAATACAAACATTGTACTCTGGTTATACACAACATTAAGTGTACATAGGGAATTATCCTGGCCCTTAACCTTAATAACATATATATGTTCCATAACAAAACAGCATCAAACTTACCAGGAGAAGGACCAGGGCCTTGGACAACTCCTGATGTAAAAAGGTGAGGGTGAGGTAATTTCAGTACCACCGCATGTTGCAGCACAACAAGGTAATACCTGCATATATCTCACATGTACAGTAGCTAAGGTGTTACTTGATGTATTGGTGACATTCTGAGTATGAATGTACAACTAAGCTTAAGCCACCCCCCCACAGCACATAGACCTGACACCCATGTAAAGGTATGTACAGTGTGACAGAATGACAGCTATAGTATTACAATGGTGATCACAGTAAGCTTCCCTGCATGCTCCTCTGCTGTGGACACTTTGGCACCCACCTCCATGAGATATGGTTTGATGGATGCCTGGGAGCTGTCATGTGTCCCTAGATTTGCCAGGAATTCCTCAGTGACCGTGAGTGGTTGTTCCAATGCAGGTCTTCCACCAGTGACAGCACGATCCCTGGCTACATCAATTGCACTTTGTCATGCAGCATTCACCATATCTGTAGTACAGTGTCAAACCTGCTCATATGTCCTGTCCTGGTGGCCACTGTCACTGACATCCCAGACAAGGTCTGCTCACAGTGCACCCTGCTGTTCCCTGTTACGTCTCCTCCTGGATAGGAGGATGTGATGATGCTGCCATAATCCTTGACATATTAGTTCATTATTTGCATCAGAGAAAGGGACATGGCATCTACTATACATTAGTCCTGACAGACACCAAAAAGGAAACCCATTACAGGATCAAATACATGGATGTCCACTATGTACAGATACAGCAAGAACAAAATCCCTGGCACTCTCCACTGCTTGCTCACACATGTCATACCCCACAGTGTGACAGCATACTAAGTGTATGGATACAACCAAGATAGTATGATTACTGAAGTAGTTCCCTGTGTGCCATGAGAGATTCTGCTGGGTGATCATACACCCAACATTCCGGTCTACTGTGGTGTGTCCCCTAAGGCTAGCCACCCAATAATATGTCATAAGACCAGTGCCAGACAAATAGCAGTGTGCTATTATGATTACTATATAGGGACAGTCCAACAACACCAGTGTGCCACAATGGCAAAAGACAATGTAACCCTGATATATTGTACATCCCCTGTATGTATAAGACAGCAGGGTATCAATGACATGTCATTACCACAGGTCTAAGACAGGCTTACTGCTGTAATCCATATTCCCTATACCTCTATCCTCCCATCTGCATCCTGTTATACAAAAAAAAAAACAGTTACATACCTGGTGGAGTGCAGCACTCCACTGTTGAAATGTGCTACTAGTAATGTTTCACCAGGGTGGGCTCTGTGTGAGGAAAGTCTCATAGAGAATGTTTCTCCATAGCTAGCTGCTTGCATTTTAACATGCATCTCGTTAGCAGGTAAAAGCATCTAAACCAGTCTGTGACTCTGATATGCTAATTGCAGCCAAAACAGCTGAATTGCAGAACTATTAATCAATGACATGCAACCACTTTGCAATATATAAGGCCTTCATGTAGAACAGGGCCCCTTTCTTAGCTGTTGAGATGGACATTACTGGGGTGAGGAGACTACATCATTGCAGAAGGTAGGTATGTAGCAAAAACCTTTACATAGAGATGTGCGTACCACAGGCTACAGCTGCTGCTGCAGGTAATAGACATAGGCAGAGAGTATGAACACTTTGGCAGGCAACAAGCTGTAGGTGTATCTGTAACAGCTGTGTCAGCCTTGTTGTAGATGCAGAGACAAGGTGAAGGTACCCTTTACACTTCAATTACGGCATGTGTTTAAGGTACGTATGTTAGGCAACTGTATCAATAACAGAGTACTAGGCGACATATTGTAATGCTTTACAGATATGTGAAGTGTGTCCCTATTTGCAGGCCTGTGACTTCCTGCATTGAAAAGCAGTTATTTAATTTGTAGTGCTTTGTGTGGATAATGAGTGCATGAATCATTCATTAATTGCTGTCTTCACAATAATGTAATTGAAATGCAACACAACACTGGATTTGAACCCTGGACTGTGATTAGCAAAATGTACTGTATGCAAGACATTTAACAGACTAAACTACTAAGTCACTGCTACAGCAGGTATCTTTGCAAGATATATGTGCACACATATAGGCTGTGGCAAACATTTTCTACATCCATCAATATGTGCATGGCTTTATATGGATGTATTTCTGCACCAGAGCCCCAGCTGAATATGTATTTTGCCATAAATGCCTTAACTGGTGACTGTCTACCTGTTGTTGATAAAAGGGCACATTTACCTGCTATCACAGGCCTCAGTTACATCCATTATCATGTCTTTAGCTGTCTAGTGGTGTACTATTATGCCAGAGTCCAAGGTACACTCCCATTTTTCCATTACATTTTATTCCAGTTTGCATGATGTGGAACAGCATGCAGCTCTGCTGAAGCATATCTAATGACTGTAATTGGCAATTACTATGTTTTGTTTAAACCAGATATTTTACGTAAGAGTGGTGTGGTGTTTTAATGCAGTGTACTGAGGGTATGATGGGCTTGGATTCAAAACATGGCAGAGGTGTTTATTTTGTACGTATCTTACAATGTTAGAAACACATATTGTCATTATAGCTGTATTTAGCTAAGCTGAGCAGGTATTGCAGGTGTAGCAGAGGGGGCACCTATGGTCTGGGTCCCAGATGTGCTGGGACTTGCTACCATGACCGTTTGAGGCAAGGTAGGAGATTAGCTGGAACTGGCCTATCTTGATATGCTGTGGTAATTGAGGTATAGCAATAAGTTGAGATTAGTTATGAAGAAATCACTGTTCCAGGAGTCCAAGGTTCCCGTCTTTCTCCTTTTCAGGTCATCATAATGGTAACAACACTGCTCACCTGTGAGGAGGATACCAGTAACACTGGTGAGTTCCCTAGCCAAACTGTCCCAGGCCTCCACCTTACACTCTGAGTCCTGGAATCCGCCCTTTATCAGCCGGGGTTGATAGTTTTTAACAAGGAGCTTGACCACAACCCTGGTCTCCTGAATACCCTACCTCTGCACCCAAAAGTGCACACCTTTGTCAACACTGCCAGCCATACCAACAGTTCATTCAACTTCAATGACTGTTGTAGCATTCCCGCCTATTGGGCTTAATATAGGCTGTTTTCCCACCCTTACACTTCATTTAGCAACATTCAAAAAAATGCGGCATTGCTTAACAGAGCACAAACCTGCTAAGTGCAGAACTGAGGTTTCAGTGAGGCATAGCACAAGGAAAACTTTGGTAGCCGTTAGCATGTTTATGCCCTGCTTAGCATGAATGAGTAATGCTTAGCAGAGTGCAGCAGTGCCAAAATTCACAGTAGTTTCATAAAATTAAAAAAAAAAAGATATTACATTTATATTCTTCCTGTTATGGACTCAAACCCAGGACCTACTACACATAAGAGTTTAACTCTACTGATGTAGCTAGGATTTATAAAACCTTGTATACCTTCATATATCCTACTAGGCAACCTGATAGCATTTGCTAAGCACTGCACCATGCCACACAAACACGCATAAACACACCTATAAATAATAAAATAAATAATTAATTATTTGCATCCAGTTTCTATTTTTAGATGTCTGGCAGGTGTCGGCCATGTACATGTAAACTTCCCTTGGATCTGCAGCACTCCTTGCCACACTGCTCAAATGAAAATAAAAAAAAAAAAAAAAAAAAAAAAAAGAAAAAATTTAATTATGATAATTAATTACATCCAGTTTCTATTTTTAGATGTCTGCCAGGTTTTAGCTGTCTGTATGTAAGCACAGCTTGGTTTTCGTGTGGTGCTGCGCAAGCATGCAGTAAAAAAAAGTAATTAAAAAAACATAACACGACATAAAAATGACATATTATACAGTTGACACACTTCACAACATTACAACAGTGGCAGACAGCATTACAGACAGCTCACACTCATCTGCAGACACAGGTAGCTGCTACACCTCTCCCTACACTGATTCAATATCCATGTTCCTCGGCTCTCCGTCGGCAGC
Source organism: Protopterus annectens (assembly GCF_019279795.1). Classification (NCBI taxonomy): domain Eukaryota; kingdom Metazoa; phylum Chordata; order Ceratodontiformes; family Protopteridae; genus Protopterus; species Protopterus annectens. Next base: position 585,489,793 of record NC_056735.1, read on the forward strand.
ATGCCATCATTAATATGCATGGTGTGCTGCCAAGGAGGAATTGTATCTGTGTACATGGATACATTCCTTGTAGACTCTGCACGGTGCCTACATGAATTTTATTAAATCATGGGGTGCATCCATTCCCCATGAATCTTCTGTCTCTTCTCTTTCTCAGAAAGTGACATTTAATGTTTATGTGGAGGAGTGTGATAGCCCAAATTGTCCACAAAGAAAACCAGCAAGTTGCCAATTATTTGATTCTGATTTGGCCAGCAAATTAGACCCTTTGTCTTCTTCTGAGCAGGAAACCATTGATTTTATCAACTTTCTTCATTTGAATACTAAATTGTTGAAGAAGAAGGAAAGTAAAGGCATGTACATGCTCAAAAAAAATGTCGAGAGTCTGGACAGCGATATCTTGTTATTGTTAATTTGCTCTACTTCCTATTGTGATTACATGGTTACTTCTTTACCAACTAGTGTATACATTATACATTAGTTAGCAATTGGTGACTGCATATTTTATTGTCAGCTTAAATAGTTTTCAAGTGGTCACTATAAATGTTAGAGTTTTAAATATTGTGGTTAAACTTCACTCTTATTAATAAATATTTACTTTATCACAAGGTAGACATAAGATTTATCCAAGAACCCAAATTTGCAAAATGTCATACCAGACATGCTATATATTCTTCTGTTGGTTATTATATCACAGCAGACTCTTCCAAGAGAGGTGTTGTAATATACGTAAAATGAACAGCATAAGTGGTACTGTCTAAGATTTAGGAAAGATGATGAAGGATGCTTGATAATGTTGAAGCTATTACTACGAAATGGCACAAATTTGTCGGGTAGTATTTATGGTTCCAATATGGATTTCCCTACCCTTTTACCTTTTCATTTAGGTGAGATGTGTTACTCGCTTATACCTATAAAATTAGGAGGTGATTTTAATGTTGTTATTGTTGTTGTTGATTCAGACGTGAATAATTAATGTTAACTGATTTGAATCTATGTGGGCAAGATTAAAGAGTATACTTATTTATCTTTCAGTAGTTTGTGTAGTAGAAGAATTGACTATTGGCTCATTTCAAAGTGTTTACTTTGTAATGTGTCTCAATAGTTAATTCTTCCTTGTGTGCGTTTTGACTATCTTGCTGTGTTGTTTGAAGTTGCTACTCAGTCTTCCTTTTCACTCAGCCCCAGGCAAAGGAGGTTATATCCTCTGATTATAGAAGGCGTTGAATCACTTAACTATATATTGCAAGAAGTCAAGCACTATTTTACAAAAAATCTTTTAAGTAGTATGCCTATATTTATATATTAGGACATTTTCAAAAGAGAGATTAGAACCACCTGCTCCTCCACGAAGGCCACATTATTATGGAATTTAGATGATAAGGTTCATGAATTAACAAACAAGGTAACTGTCTTCTAGAATGAATGTGAAAGGAATGGATTGAAAACAAAAGAATGCTGCAGCAGTACAAACTATAGAAATGTGAACTAGCTCTGTTAACAAAGGCTAGAACTAGTTTATATCTCAGGAGGGCAGCACATCATGTGAGGGCACAAGGCTGCAAATCTAAATTTTTGGCTTTTTGGCTAAAGCAGAGTAGAAGTCATGTGAGCTTAACTGTAATCAAGGCCTATTATAGCTGTCACATTGTGGAACTTTTATACCCATCTTTGCTAGTGCTTAGGTAATCTTGGGTCTTTCCTAACTCACTCCTACTAACAGTGTTGTCTTCTCTGAACTGAGTTCCTTGGATCCATCCCTCTCCATTTGCTCTCGCTATGCTCATGCTCACTTTACTTCCCACTCTAACCCTTATTCCCACCCACACCTGACATCATTTCCTTTATAGTTAACCAGTTGCTTCACTCTACACTGGGTCACACCCCTTATTTCCTATTATAGCAATACAGTCATCTACATTTTTTTCACTACCCTCTTCCCCAGTACCTTTCAAGCAAACCAGTGTCTCTCCCTGCACACTTCCTATACTTACTTTCCATATTGTGCTACCTTACTTTAATTGAACATAGGCTAAACCCACAACTATGACCTACCTGTACATGTACCTCTCCACCCTCATTCAACTCAGACTACTTTCCTATATCTCCCTCTCTAGTCTCTCATCCAGTTCTCCTGCCCCAACCTGCTAAGTTTCTACATCATGACAACATTTCATACAAACAAAATAAAAAATAAAAACACTCCTACTTCTGTTTCACCAGATTTCCTCCCTAATAGTCACTACTCAAAGTCTGGTGACATTCACCCTAACCCTGGACCCCCTCCATCCACCAACACCAGCAACTGCAACCCCACTCCAAACTATAACTCCTCCCTAACTAATAAGCACCTCAAGCTTTATGCTCTAAATATCCGTAGCATTCTGAATAAAACTGTAGAATTACATGCATGGATAGACCTGCACTCCCCAGACCTCCTAATTCTTTCAGACAACTGGCTCAAACCACATAACTCAGATAATGAAATTCTCCCACCTGGCAATAACATACTACATCTTCAACTAAGAATACTTAAATAGCCTCCTATCCTCCATTAACTGGTCTTCACTCTTTTAACAAGAGTTAAATCTCAAATTTCCCCTTGGCTTATCAACACCACTCATTTCTCTATCCATGTCAGAGATCTATCGTGGAAAAAATGAACTAAATCAAAATCTCCTTCAGACTTACAAAAATATAAAGAACTTAGAAACAAAACTAAAAAAATGATAGGATCTGATAAAAGAAACTTCTACTCAAAATCCACCTCAAATCACTATAATAACCCCAGGGAACTTCCGAAAGTAAATTCACCACATCTTACATCTAGGCAATCCACCATCTCCCAACCCTGATCCTAACCTGTCTCCCACAGAAATAGACACCTAGTTCAATTCTTTTTTCATCAACAGCATCAGTAAATCACTGCCTTCTAGCTCCAGATCTCTTCCTAACTCCACCCTTGCTACTGATTCATCGAGCCCTCACTCTGAAAAACACCCTAATCCCCCCAAAAAAACACTTTTTCTTTTCAACCTGTATCAACTGCCTATATCAAAAAACTTCTTCAGAACCTAAAGCCATGCTTTCCTTCTGCTGACAACTTGCCACCATACTTCCTAAAAATAGCCGCCTGTTCTATTGCATACCCCATATCTATTCTGATAAATTGCTCATTGTCTGAATCTACTGTTCCATCCATCTGGAAAAAATTCTATACTATCCCCATCCATAAAGGAGGAAAATATACAGAAATTTCCAATTTTAGGCCTATAGCTATTCTCTCTCCACTCTCAAAAAACATAGAAAAATGCATCCATGCACAATTACTACACCACCAATTACTAGAGAACCTTTTAACACCCACTCAACATGGTGTTCAACCGATCCATAGTACTTCCCCACTCTCATCACTTTTACCAATTCAGTTGATTAATCCAGAGACAATACCAAACTAGTTTCTTGCCTATTCCTGTACCTATCCAATAGGCAACAATCAGCTAACCTGGTAGATGGCTTTCTACACTGTCCACTCCTTTGCCAGTCACTACAGATGTGCTCCAAAACTCCATCTTAGGACCTATAATAGTCAACATTTTTACTAACAATCTTTATAATTCCTGCCCCAACTCAACTCTCATCCAATATGCAGATGATTCTACAGTTAGCATCTTCTCTGATTATTTGTCAGACCTGCTTTCCAAAACCCAGCAAACTTTCACAAATATTGAGACCTGGCTAACCAATAACCAGCTAATACTTAATACTAAGAAAACTAAACTACTTCTATCTCTGCCTAAATCACACTCTCATAACATCTCAACCTTCACTATCACCTTGTTAGACAAAACCACCATTAGTGCTAAATCCCATACCAAACTGCTAGGGGTCATAATTGAAGATAAACAAAATTACTGTATCAAAAATACTAACCAAAGGCTTGGCTTACTATACCGTAACAAAAGATATCTCACACCAAAGGCAAGACGTTTACTCTCTCTTGCTTATCTCCTACCTTGTCTCTTCTATGGCTCCCAAATTCTCACTATCCTACCGGCAACACTACTGAATAAGATGGAAAATACATATCACAAAATAACTGTATTCGCCACTAACACTCAACCTAAATCCCGTCACTGCCTGGCCTTGAAAACACTGAACTGGCTTGAGTTCCCCAATAAACTTCTTTTCTCTCAACATAATATTATCCACTCCATCCTCTATAAACCCTCCTTCTGCCCTAACATTTCCAATATCTTAAATTTTTACCTCCCAACAAGAAAACTTAGAAGCACCAGCCAAAGCCTCCTTGACATTTACAAAACTAAGAAAATCAGTTGGTGAAACCCTCTACAACTATCTTCCCTCTATCCACTGGAATAAGCTACCTTTAACAATCAGATCTATCACACAGCCCCACCCATTTAAAATCACTCTATAAGTCCACTTTACTAATACCTGGAATTGCTCCTGTACACAGCCGCCATAAACATAATTGCCTGACCCCCCATTGCATACAGCCCCATCTCAATTAATACTTAATTCTAGCCACAGAACTCTAACTCCTAATACCTTTTTTCACTAAATTTCTCTGCTACTCATATTTACCTCCCTCCCTTCTTTTCCCACTTTGCTTACTCCCCATTCTCAGATTTCACTTGATTCTAACTATTACTACTCTCCTCTCTTATTTATAAATTTAAAAAAATCTCTAATTTTCCCTCTTTTAGCCATAGCCACTTCTTTTTTTTCTTGACACTTAATCTTTTTCTATCACTTGCTTTATCTATCAGCTTCTCCTCTGCTTCTGATTACTTATGTGCATGCTGTTGCCTGTAAGAGCTAAGATTTGATATACAGTACTTTCTGTACTCTTAAATTAAACTCTGATTTAATTGTCACTACTTCCCCTCTAAATGGGAATTCCTTATGTATTGGAGATATATGAATGACTTTAACATATTGTTTTATTGCCTTTTTGTAAATAACACCTTTTAAACTCTCATGCTACAAGTGGGAAACCATGCATTATAATGCATGTTTATGTTGCCTCATGTATTCTGTACTGTTTGTAAACATATTTATGGTGTATGTAATACTTTGTGAAGCTTTTCTCCCTGGGCCCCTGCTGAAAAAGGGCACAAGCTTCAGAACACTACCTGTTAACAAATGTCAAATAAATAAATAAATAAATAATATTTTGTGCAAGATTTGTTTTGTACCATACCTAAGCAAGGGAGATATCTTATGTGGAGTATCCCTTTCAGTCAGACAATCACTAATTGCATTAGCTGGTTTGGCTTTGTAAGGATATTTCATCTTTTGCAGAGAAGAGGCAGCAACAACAGTGACATTAAATCATCTATGCAAAATGTGTGGTCTTACCCCATAAGATTACAAGAACTATTTTCAATTTAGGCATGCCGTTCTCACTTAAGAAAGCCTATAATACAGATTATATCTCCCTGAAAAGTTTATTTTTCTCTTCTAGTTCATCTGCTCATTCTTTAGTCATCTCATTTCTTTCTTTTCTACTTAAAATTTCTTAGGCCAGAAATTGAAACTGCAACCAAAATATTACGAATCAGCCCGAGTCGTTTTGCAAATTCATGAGTGTTTCTCAATTATTATGTATTGATTTACACTTTGAAATGTCTATCCCTATCTCATCCCATCTCATCCCTTACATGTTCATCAGTTTAAATTTTTATTTGATGGGTATTTGCCCCTGGCAAAAAGCACAATGTGAAGATACACAGATCAGGATCATTGTGAGAGTTGTCCAAATGCAGATAACTAACACATATTTTGGGTTACCCTTATGTTCACACTCCATGGGACTGTATCAGTCATGTAGATGGGAGGGTTTTGGGAATGACCTATCAGCCCAATTTGCAGAATTGGAAAAAAACTATACTTTAATGAGTTTAACCATTTGAACCTGGCTGGAATTATATTTATTACTGTACTTTCGACATTAATGGGAATATATATAGCCTTCAATTATAAGAATGCTAAGTTGCTAACTACCAGAGCTCACTCTAAATATATAAAGATGTATGTCATAACAATGCTTGGTTATTATTACATGAACCTAGTGCCTGCTGTTAATAGTGCGATTGCTAATAGAGGTTTTCAGTTTAAGACACTGGAGTAAGTTGTTATTATACATTCCATTTGCTTGAATGTTAGTACTTCTGGCTTAATAATATCAGTGCTAATGTTATCAACAGTTCCAATACTATAATATTAATAACACTTGTAATACAGTCTGCCAGTGCTGACTTTGTAAAAAGTAATTCATGGGGATTCAATAAACTCCATGTAGGCTTAGCTAGAAGCCTGCACAGATTACATTTGCTCGATGAGCAGTAGTGCTACTTCCGTATGTATATCATGCATCGGGATTACACAGATATGGCAAGCTTTTGTGGCCAGCAACAGTGTTGCCAGCCAAGAAAATGTGTAAGCAGCATGAAGGCATACAACACAAGCAGACAAGTTTACCTACAGGCAGACCTGTTTTGTGGAGTTGTGTAGACAGCCACAATGACTACCATGTACAAAATGTATGTAATGAATGCAATAACAACACATTATAGAAAAGTGCACTTGGTGCAATGTGCACTATAAGATGTTTTCAGTATACTGAAATAAAGGATTTGGGGTGATCATCAAGAATTCATAGAAAGCAGTATAAATTCACTAGTCTGGGGAAGTGTGTGTATTGAGAAGGGCTACAGACATAAATGGTAGGAATGAAGAAAGAGGAAGAGGACATGTAGAATATGGTAATATACACCATATAAGGGCATGTCATTGTATGCACACCCCAAAGACAAGTCAGTAGCATGAAAATTAATAACATATGTACATATTACATTACATACTACTGTTTACAATATCATCAGACGGTTATAGTATATTATGTGATTGTCACACAAGGTCACATATCAATGAAGATGATTGGTTGTGATATAAACAACCTGACATGATCACTGGAGAGGACATGTAGCAAGGATGGTGTCTATAGTAGGGGTATGTGCACATCGCAAAGGTGCACAAAATGACTTGCTTGAGTATGACTGAAATGTCAGCGTAGCTCCCAGCCAATCAGGAACACATAACAACAAGCTCATGGACAACAGTAGACAAAAGCATGTACAATCATGAACAAATTATCAGAATAACACCACCATTAATCTGTGGCATTGATTTAAAATATGTGATTGTGAGTTATTATACGTGTTCCTCAGGAACACACTTGTACAACTTTAATTATTTGTCAGTAATCTATAAGGGGAGTCAAGCACACCTTCCTCAATAATTATCACTTTTTGGAGGTAAGAGGGACAGTTTTACATCTGTAGTGTAAATTAAGAGAAATCATGGCTAGCTGAGAAGTTTGCATGACACGTATGCCACAATCCACTCTTGTCTGAATGTAACCCATGCCATCAATGTTATCAATGACCTGTGTATTTACAGGGTGCATCCCAGGAAGATGTATTATGCATGCATCTTACATAACACCTTGAAGAGAAGTCTGCACTGTCAACTCATAATGATTATGCATCAAAATGAATTCTTATGTGTGCTCAAAAAGATGTGTGAAAGCTCACTGTGGCAAAACTGACACACTTGAGTAAATCATCCTCGGAACTCATAGATATCTGCCATATGGATAACAACCCATAAAAACAACACACTATTATTAGTAGATTCCCTACAGACAGCTGTGTATTGCATTCATTTTCCACTGGCAGTAGGAATGGATATTGTCTGCAGTATCTGCAATTGATTTGTGAATTGAGAAGTGATCCATTATAATGAATGGTACAGTAACATGTGAGACTGATGGCAATGCATCAGTATGCTCTTGTACACAGAAACTACAGCACTGCAAAGTGTAGCATCAGTGAGTGAGGATGCTGTCACTCTGTTACTGTTCACATACCAAACAATACATGGAGCACATTTTATATCAGTACATGACAAACCCAAGACATGCCACATGATCACTGTCACCCTGACATTGTCATGGAAACATTTACTCTACCATGAAATCCAGACATGCATGCATACCTGTTCATGCGTGCTATCAAGTGGTAATACTGACATGATGTACTGGTATGTCCGTGATGCTGTACAGTCACACTATAGCTGTACCTTAGATGCAATTGTACATCATTGGTTTATAGGTGCATAGTAGAGTAGTACGCTAAAGTCCCAAGATACCATAAAAGCCTAGACATGTGCAACATGTGTTTCACAATTTTAAATAACTATATGAATGACATTCACACAGGTATGAGCCAATGCTATGTTATCTGATACCAACTGCCTCTATCCATGAGGGACATGGCTGGAACAACAGGAGTACAATCATGATTAGCCATCTATTGATCTAGGTTGCACTTGAAGAGGTTCAGCCAAGACCTTTAGTTTATATGATTGGGAAGTATGTTCCAGAGAAGGAGTAGTGTCTGACAGTTGTATCTATCTATACAATATGCTTTTTTTTTATGGCAGAGGGCCAGTTAACATCCTTGGAAAATTTTACCCTTCTGCAGCTTGAGTTAACAAAGTGTAACATTTGCATCATGGCCAGAGTGAACAGATCAACCTTTAGTAGCCTATAGGAGATATAATACAGTGACAGGGCTTTCAATCTCTCTGCATAGGACTTGTTTATACCATGTATCTTCTTTGTGCAGTAAGTCTGGGATTGCTTCAGCTGTGGGTTAAGAACAATGAACTTATAATGTCCTTTGACATGGATGGCCTGCCCATACTTAGGAATTGTGTTACATTCAAGGGATTTGTCAGCATATGGTCACATACTAGTGGAAGTTCCGATTACCAGCTACCTGTTTACCCAGGTCACGTGCCACTGGGTCTACACATAGAGGTGTGCTGTCTGTAGTATAATTAGCTTGTGTCTTTGCTTTCAAAAAGGAAATAATTATGCTTTTTGGTTCATTTATTGTGTCTCCATGGATCTGGCAACAATCATTTTTTGTGCTTTAATACTTTATGCAGTACATCAATAGTGTTCTTGGATTCAGTGATTGTCCACAATTTGCAGTCAACCACAGAGCTGGTCAGACAAAGGCTGTCTAAGTTTGTCTTAGCTTTTGAGAATTAAATACTGAACAGAAAAGTGTCTAGTACAGAACCCTCTGGCATGGCCTGGTCACTGGCACCTTGCTAGAGATGAATTCACACGTTTAACAGTATGTGTCTCGTCTGTGATCCATTTGTTCACCCACTTCATAAGGTAGCTGTTTATGCCTTCTTGAGACAGTTTCTCTGTAATACCTGATTGTGGATTTGTGTTAAATACCTTGACCAAGTCAAAGTAGGCATGAGGCAGAGTCTTTTCCTGATCCATGCCCTTTGTGACAATCTTGAAGAAGTCAATCAGATGTAACAGGCACGATGTAGCTGTAACAAATCAAAAATAAGTTGGCTACACATTCAGGATATTACCTGTGTCCTGTTTGATAAGGTCCATGATGATTCTTTGGTCTGCCTCACAAATGAGGTGATTCAGGCTTATGGATGTATAATTCTCTGAATCAGGGGATGTTCACCCCTTGTACAGACAAATGATTGTTCTTGTACACCCTTCTCCAAAACATAGGGTGTCTGGAGTTGTGTTTAAGAAGGGATCCAACTGTATTTGGTAGGTCAGGGTTTACGTTCTTGGGATGTTGTCAGGACCCATTGATGACATGTTATTAGTCTTAAAGAGAGCACACATGAGCTGCTATCCTGAGAAAATAAGCTGAGCAATGCTTACATGCATACTTCGGCTGATGGCCAGTGACCATAGGCGTGGTGAAGTTTGGTCCAAACTGTCAGCTAGCAGATTGTCTATTTTCTTCAGTTGAGTATGGCTGATGGCATCCACAAACAGCTCTGCACGTAGTTGTGTATTCCCCTTAACATTTCATATTAATTTTGAAAATGATTTGTAACAATACCTCCAAATATAACCTTGTGTTTGCATCACATGCCACACAGTGGTACTGTTTACACAGTCATACAAGTCTACCTGTGTCACATATTACATTAATTGTACATCATATGCCTATAAGTTCTTAATTGGAAAGCTGTGTGTGATTGCCCTGATACCATATATGGGCACTTAATGAACGAGGTGGATGTGGTTCATTCAGAACAGTTACTAACACAAATACTAATAGTCACACAATGGTGTTGGGGACCAACTTAATAATCCTTGCTGATAGCAACACAATTGCACATACATTTTTTTATTTTGCATTTGTTTACTGGGAAAGTCAGAGAGAAATGCTCCAGACACATGTCTTTGTAATGTAGGAAGAAGATGGAACATCCAGAGGAAGTCCACACAAATGCAGGGACATTCAGACTCTGACAAAAGGCATCCCAGCTGAAAATCAAACCAGAGGACCTCTTGCTGTGAGGCAACAAATCAAACTACTGCACCACTGTGCCGTCCATCACAACTTGTTTTATGCTTGTGTATATAACAACATTACAGCATGTGGACAAAACATAACATTTGTACCCATGTAATCAGTATGATGTTATACTGATATATGTCACAGAGCATTTAATGACAGTAGGTATACACATGCACACATGTGCCATTCTGCAAGTGTCATTGTGATGGCTGAATGAGAACTGCATAGAATTTATTTATTTATTTATTTATATTTATTTATTCCACTTTGATGACCGGGGAGGTCCACTGGGCTCGGGGAGCCCGTTTTCAGTGGAGGCCCGGGTAGAAAAGCTCCAACAATACATAGTTACATGAATAATTACTAAGAAACTTTGCATTACTGACAAATAAACAGGTAGCATTCATAAAGAAAAAAAAAATACAATTTTGTTTAGGTGTAAAAGACAGGCAAATGGCCTTGAGGCTAGATTTTACAGTATAGTTATTTATACATAATACAAATGAGCAAGGTTAGCTAGATGAGAGGTTAGCCAGGAGAAAAGTGGAGGAGACCTTGAGAGGTATAGGGTGAAGAGTACAGTTGCATTTCCTGTTTGAGTAAAGGTGAGAATGAAGAAGAGTTTTAAAGTTTTCGAGGTTGTCGCAGGTCCTAAGAGTGGAGGGAAGAGCATTCCATTTTTTGGCTAAGGAGAAGGAAAGCAGAAGTTGACCAGCTGGGCGCTTGGGTTTGTGGATGGTGATTAGGTTTTGGTGGGTAGATCTAAGTGTTCTATGGGGAGTATATGGTTGTAGGATATTGGATAGTACAGGGCACTTGGTAGGTTGGAATAGTAGTCTATAGGCAGCTGTAATTTGGAGAAAGTCAAGTTGGTTATGGAGTTCAAGCCAGTTTAATGAGTGAAGGGAGGAACAGTGATGAGAGGAAGATTTGGCTTTGGTAGCAAATCTGGAGATTTTATTGTAACATACTTCTAGTTTGGAAGATAGTGAGGAGGATAAATAAGTAAGCAGAGGGACACCATACAGTAGAGAGAGAAGGAGATAAGTAGTGGCGAGAGTTAGTCTGGTAGCAGGATAGAGGAAGTGGTTGTTTCTATAAAGTAGGCCGAGTTTTATGTTGGTTTTCTTTATGTTTAGCTGGACATGAGTATTAAATTTTAGGTGTTCATCAATGGTTACACCAAGAAGTTTGTCTCTAAAATGGAGTTGTTATGGCTGGTTATCTGGAATGAGTTTTTATCAACAGAGGAGGACTTGGATTTTAGTTTTATTAGGTGATTTTGTAGCATCCAGTTTTCAGTAGTTGAGAAGGCTGTTTGTGTCAGTAGTTGGAGATCTGTTAAGTTGGAGGTGCAGCAGATCAAAGTAGAATCATCAGAATATTGAACAATTTTACTATTGGGTATGGCCTTGTAAGAGTCGTTAATAAAGATGTTGAATAGAATTGGGCCAAGTATGGATTCTTGGGGTACTCCAGTGGGGGTAGGATGGAAGGTGGAGGTGCCCTGGCCCCATTTAACAACCTGGGACCTGTCAGAAAGATAGCTGGAGAACCAGGAGAGAGTTTTGTGGGAGAGACTGAGATTAGACAGATGATTTAGAAGGTGGATGTGGGAGATGGTATCAAAAGCTTTAGATAAGTCTAGCAGAACTGAGGATACTAAATTACTGGAATCACGGGCTAAATTGACAGTATGTATGAAGGAGAGAAGGGCGGTGTTGGTACTATGTCCTGGGCGGAAGTCGTGTTTGGTAGGAGAGAGTAGCTGGTGTTTGGTAAGGAATGGCAAGAGCTGAAGGTGGATGCATTTTTCAAGGAGTTTAGAGAGATGGGAAAGGATGGCTATGGGGCAGAAATTAGATACGTTACAGTTTTTGCCACCCTTGTGAAGTGGAAGAATATATGCAGAGCACCATAGTTTGGGTACATAGGATTCAAGTAAGGATCTATTGATCAGGATGCTAATAGGGAGAGCAATAACATCAGGGGCTATTTTTAAGAAGGAGGAGGGCATTAGTTTAGAGAGTAGTTTCTTTATTTGGTAGGTGGAGATGGGTTTGAGTTCGAAAGAAGGGGGAGAGGAGGGAGAGGATGTTTGGTTGGGGTGGGGTTGAGAGTTGTTGTTGGTAAAGGTCTTGGTTAGCTCAGCAATAGAAGTGGTGAAGAAGGTGTTGAATAGTGAGGCAATTTCAAGGTCAGATTTGCTGGTGTTGGGGCAGGGATTGTTTTTAGTACCTGGCCTAAGGGGAGAGTTGATAGAGTTCCAAAATTTTGGGATGTTTTTGCATGATTTGTTTGCATTTTGATATAGTAGGACTTTTAATCTTTGATAACTTGTTTTTTGGCAAGGTTTCTTAGTTGTTTATATTTAGGTAAGATGTATGGTTGTTTAGTTTGGAGGTATGTTTTCCAGGTTTTATCTCTTTGTAGCATAATCTTTTTGGTGTCTTTGGTAAGCCACTGGGTGGTCTTAGTTTTTTCTCTTTTTGTTCTTACTGGTGCTAGGGAGTTAAGGACATTTAAGAAAGCTGAATTGAAAAAGTCAACGGCTGAGTCTAATGGAAGAGTTTTCAGGGGGTTCCAATTGGTATTCCTGAATGAATTAGAGAAAGTAGTAGGGTTAAAGTTAGAGAGGTTCCAAGTGTGGATAAACTGGTGGGAGTGTAGGAGGGTGAGGGAAGTTCGATGGGTGAAGGCAGGGAGGTGGTCTCCTAATGGTTTTGGTATGACACCAGATTGTATCACTTTATTGGGATGAGATACTAGGATCCAGTCTAGTATGGAGCCTGGGGGGTTGGTTTTGTTGGGTCTAGTGATGGTGTTAGTAAGTTGAGTGTAGTTATTAGTATATGGAGTAAAGGACAGCTGGTTGGAGTAGACTAGTGCGACACTGCCACCTCGAGTACTTAGGCAGTCAGATCGAAGTGATTGAAATCCCGGGGGAAGGAATTCAGAGTCACTTATGTGAGGTTTTAGCCAGGTTTCAGAGATGGCTACAATGACAAGTGAGTTGTGAGTGAGTCAGGCATGAAAGTGGATTGTTTTATTTTTTAGGCTTTGGGCATTGATGGTGAGGAATTTGAGGTATTTATTGGTGGAATTATTGTGGGAGCTAGTGTGGTTAGTAGGACAGAAGTTTGGTCCTGGATTAGGGTGAATGTCACTGGCTAAGCAGAGGTAAGTGAGATAAGAACAAGTTGTTTTGGTTTGTACTTAGTTAGAAGTGTCTGGTAATGAAAAGGTCTGGGTTAGTAGTATTTAGTAGTGATTGGGAGAAGTTTTACTTTGAAGAGGAGGGAAGGGTGGGAGGGAATTAAAGAGGCTGAGATGTTGTGGAAGTGTGTTGTGTGGGGGAGGTGGGGAGGCAGAGGTGGAGGGTGTAGATGGAAGTGAGTGTAGGAGGTGGCATGGTATAGAGGAAGTAGAAGAAGGATGAGGATGGATGTGGAAATAAAGGTTTTAGGAGTAGGAGAGTGCATGATAGGTAGGGCCTGTTGGATGTAATAGAGAGGAGGTTAAGGGATTAAGGAGGGAAGGGGTGAGGTAGTGAGAGGCATGTGGGGTGGAGGGAAGGGGTGAGGTAGTGAGAGGCAGGTGGGGTAGAGGGAAAGTGTTGAGGATTGGTCGGTAGAGAGAGGGAGGGATATTATGAGGAGAATAAATGTAGGAGCACTGGGGGTGGGTGAGATTTGGGGGTAGGATAGTGGAGCAGAGTGAGACCGCAGGGAGAATGGAGAGGGTCAGAAACAAGGAAATGGAAGAGCAAGTCAGCGAGGAACAATCAGTGAGGTGAGTAGTAAGCACAGAGCAGCAAGACTCAGGAGTAAGGTGAAGTTCTGCTAAGAGAGATTGAGGGGGAGAAGGGAGGCTACAGAAGGTAGGGCAGAGCAATAGAGCAAGTAGGACAGACAGATATCCAGTAGCTTGATTTATTTTACAATAAAGTATTTAAAAGTAGGTTAATGCTGCCATCTAGTGGACAGATCAGTTAACAGAAGAGGGCTAGGCACCTACGAGGGGTAAGGGACTGGAGAGAGCAGGTTGAGTGGGCTCTGCAGTAGGATGCTAGCATGCACACATAGTATTACAATATTGCTATTGGATGTGCAGACAACTTTCTAAAACGGTACATATACTTTGGTTCTTTTGAGTGTTAGTACAGGTTCTGCTCAGGGGACCAGTATAGCACTGGGAAAGTAAGTGTTCACTTTAGATGGATGTCAACAGTCAGGAAATTCAGGATTCAGATATTGGTACAGTTGTTTCATGCCACTCAAAAGTTGTACATATCTTACATGAACAATACCAATAAATACTTCTTATCCAAATTCGGTCACTAGACAACAACAATTCACAGACAAAAAAATGAAATGCCATTAATATTCTAGTCCCAAACTCAGACCAGTCTTTTCAGCGTGTTGTCTTAGTATCTTCAGCCGTTGAATTCAAATTTGGTTCATCCAACAGGTGACCATTTAGACAAAGCTATTATGTATCCCTGGAATGGTGCCAGTGGCCCAGGAAGTGTTGCTGCTGCACTGCAGGCCTTTGCTCACTGATGCAGTAAACGATGGTAAGGAATCCAGTACTGAAGTCAAGGTACAATCCAAACTGTCAGTAAACCTCTGCTCATGAGAAACTGATCCTTCTTACAATGAAATCTGTGTCTGAACTGTGGAAGGCAGAGGTTAATTACCATGTTCTTGGTTCAGCAGAAGGTGGCTGCATGTAATGAGCATCTTTGGCAAATGTAAACCAGAATTGCTTGCTGCAATCCTTAAACGGGAAACAGATGATTAAATTTATACATGCTTGAGGTCTAAATCACTGATAATTTAGTGACTTTCTTTCCAACCTTGATATCGAATATGAAAAATTAATCACACCGAAGTCAGATGGCTAAGTAGGGGAAGTTACCTAAAAAGATTCTTTACACTACGAAAGGAAATAGCAATCTTCATGGCAATGAATGAAAATGAAATTCCTCATTTAAGCAATACATTTTTCATATCGAACCTTGCTTTTCTGACAGATATTATACAACATCTGAATGAATGCAACACCAATCTCCAGGGCAGAAAGCAGATGATAACGCAGATTTATGACAGTGTCAAGGCTTTCTGATGGAAACTTTCCTTGTGAATGAAACAGCTGATGATGGTGACTTAGCTCATTTCTCAGTCTTACAGTCACTCGGAACAGTCAAAGCACAGTTCTCGAAAGAAAACTCAGCCACAGTTAGTAATTTATGAGCAGAATTTGACCAGCAGTTTCAGGATTTTGAGGCAACAGAAGCCCTATTTGCCATCTTTACTACTCCTTTTTGACTTCACTACAAAAACATATGCATTACTAGGCCGACAATATGCATAGTATTATCCCATGTAAACAGTTATCAGGAGCCATATTAGAGCAACTGTTATGTATAGAACATGTAATCAAATGGGTTCCTATCAGAATAGTGAAAGTTTAAAATATAGAATGCTCTTCTATGGACTGTAAACACTGAACCAGCAAAATGTCGAAGGCATGGAACAGCGATTTTTTTTCCCAGGGAAAAAAATCACTGGGCCTCCCTCGAGACTTTGCTGTTTTCTCCACTGTGGTTTGATCTCAGAGTTGGTATATTTAAGTTGGGGGTGTGGGGGGAGAAGCCCCCCACTTTATTTTGTCTGTACATTTTTTTTTTTGGATCAGCAATTTCTTTTTTCTCTGGGAAAAAAAATCACTGTTTCATGCCTTCGAAATTTTGACGTTTCAGGTTTTACAGTTTGACAGAAGAGCCTTCCCTGCTTTCAGCGTTCGCTCTTCTGATATAGACCCAATCAAATAGTAGCAGTAGCCATCAATACATTACCTCTCATCACAGATTGCAATGCCCTCTTGTAGGCCTACCATACATCCATACCTCAACATAGCACATGTGAAAGACAGCAGCATTGACATGTGCAATGTTCATAGGGTCATTGGACATTACAAGGCTAATGGCCAACATCATATCAAATCATAGCCACTATTATAGCATGTATATCTATACGAGGGAAAATAGAAAGGGTATGTGCATATGTGTGCATGTGTTTGATTATATTACATACTGCCTCTGTCCTTATGTAACATGTGCACCACCCAGCAACAGATCTAACAATCACACATCCAGTGGCTTGCAGTTAGCTTGCAAAGGTTTATGGAAGGCCTCTGTTTCATGAATTGTATATGCATCTTAGATATAATGACATCCTCCAGTCCTCTGCAAGAAGGCTGTTATGTGGACAGAGGTAAAAAGAGGATATTGGATTCATGTGGCTATGTTAAAAGTTCTTCTGAGAGGCAGTTAAATGAAAAGACTTTAAAAAATCATACAATGGCCACAAAGTACCACCAGCCCCGCACACAGCAGTTGGCTGAGGCCAGATTTGAACACTAAATCTGTGTAGGTATAGAAACATGATTTCACTCTGTGTAAGAGTAGCACCACCACATATGTCTGACTTTTGCAGTGTCACAGTGCACTTTATACGGGATGATAGCATCACTGTATGGTGAGAAGAAGATATTGGGAGGAGTGTCTGACACAGATATGGAGTCATATCTTAGTGTAAAATTGTCACAAAAACATTATTTTCATGAACAAACAGTCAAGTTGACTGCTGTACTGGAAACACAGTACTTAACGGAAGTGCCCCAACACAACGTTGACTTTCATGGTGTCAGAACACATTTTACAGATGATGACATCAGCAGTGTCTAGTGAGAAGAAGATGGTAGTGGTAATGTCTCACATGCTGTTCTAAAATGGCCTCCAGAATATGAACTAAGTGAACACACATCCATCCCAGTTGACCATAGTGAGACTAGTACATCTACCTAACTATCTAAACAGAACAGTACTTAACTCATTACATCCAAGTGACACCTCCAGGTGCATCTGCAGTTAACTTCTACTGACACTTCTAGGCATCAAATATTGCTTGTTTATATTTGCATCAATAATTCTAAAACCAAGCTATGTACAAGGTTTTAAAAGATTTCATCTTAAAGCTTACACAATAGCAAACTCAGCTGCATTAATATTTGACCTCTGTCTAGTACAGCAAAATAGATATTAACTGTTGTTTAAATGATATTAATTTGTATAGATATAATTTTCACATTTTTCTAAATATCTCAACAGCCAAGTAACACAGACAGAATCCTTAGCCTCATATGAAAACTCTCAGCTAGACGAATAGAATGCTGCTAACAGTATGTGTGTAACTTGAGTGGCTGCTGAGATATTTTTAGTTGTTTACAAAATATTACAAATGCAGTAGTTACTCCCCTGGATTCAGCAATCCCTGCACGGTGTGCAGGACTAGTGCAAGAGCTCCAGCAGGCAATACGTCTGCTGTGCGATCCAGGAATAAGTTGTAGGGATGTGCACGTGCACTCCTGCACTAGTCCTGCACGGACTCAGCCGCTGTATGCAAATCACCCCATTTGCAGGTGAAATCCATGCAAATGAGGTGAATTTGCAAACCAGGAAGCTGGAAGCCGGCCGTGCAGGACTAGTGTAGTCTGCAGAAATGTACTCAGCCAGTAACCGAGTACATTTCTGCAAACTACAAAACGGAGCCATTATACTCAATGGCAGGCAGAAGACAACATGGCCAGTGAATAGTAGTTGATAAGGGGGGACTCAGTGTGGAACCTGTAACTATGCTTCAGCAATCAATCCTATGCAAATGAGGGGAATGATACTGAATCCCAGATCTCCCATGCATGCTAGTGAACACCCAGCAGTGTACAAGCAGGAATTGCTTGATGCAAGCCTAGGAGTTAGCTGACATCACAGGGGGTGTGTCAGGCATACTGTAAGCGGATTGGAGCCCCGTGGCTCAGGTTTGCCCTTAGCTTAGCAGAGCTAAGCAAGGAGGTGTGTCTGAGGCTGCCTAGCACTCTTTACATTGCCTAAGTGGGTGTGCGCGCCATGCACTGAGTTTAAAGGGAAAAAAAAGTAAACCAGGAAATAGCAGCTCTGTGCACATTTGAGCACTGTGTTTGCATGCCGCGCCCCCAGGCTTAAACAGGAAGGCAATGGAAAGGGAAAACAGCACTAGGAAGGTAATCAGGGAGAACTAGCATAGCTGGCAGGTGAAATGTATCAGAATCAGCCAATTACACAGGCAGCAGCCCAGCCCAACCCAGAACACTACTATAAACTATGCAAACACCTTTTCCTCTGGTTTTCTCACATACTCTACACCATCGGTGTATACAAGTGGGGGAACTTTAACAATCAAAAACAACAAAATGATAGGGGCTGCAACAGCTATCATCCAACAACATGTGGAAGAGGCTGAGGGTGGTGAGGATGAGAATGCTGTCAACCAACCCACAGTGAGGAGACAGAGAAGAATGTACAGACCCAGGGTAACCTACCAGGGGCTACATGAGCTGGAGATAGTGGAGCATTGTAGGGTGGACAGGGACCTCCTACAGCAAATTGTTGAGCTGTGCCACCCATGCCTGACACACAGAACTAACAGAGGAACCCATCCCAGTGGATACCAAGGTATGTGTAGGCCTAAAAATACTAGCTACAGGTACCTTCCAAAGGCCAACTGGAGATATCATGGGGATCTCACATGCATCAGCATCCAGGGTACTCCACCAGTTCCTGGATGCTATGTCAGCACATGCCAGTGAGCATGTATAATTTCCCCAATACCCGTGAGGCGTTGGCCAGCAATATGCATCTCTTCCACCAAATAGCAGAATGCCCTGAGGTAGTGGGTGCTATAGACTGCACACACATATGCATCAAAGCACCACCTGGTGAGTGTGGTAGGGTCTGCCTCAACCGCAAGGGCTTCCCCTCCATCAACTGCCAGGTCATGTGCAATGCCCAGGGCATAATAATGAATGTGTGTGCTGGCTGCCCTGGAAGCTATCACGATTCCCACATCTGGCATCTGACGCAGCTGTACCAGAGATTTACCAATGGGGACATCCCTTACAGTCACCTAGTGGGGGATGCTGGTTGCACACTGGAGTCATGGCTGATGACACCCATCAGAAATGCACACACACCCGAACAAGAAGTCCATAATGAGGCATGCGCACAGACCATTATTATAATAGATCGTGTGTTTGGTATGCTCAAGTCACTGTTCCAGTGCCTGGACACATCCAGTGGAGCCTTGCAGTACTCACCAGCTACATGTACTCAAATTGTCATAGTATGTGCCATGCTACACAATATGATCCTGTGGAAACAGCTGCAGTAGGAACAGCAGGGGGTAGGGCCACACAGCCCCCCAACATTGCCAAGGCCTTCACAGGCACAAAGTGACTCAGAGGAGAAACAATCTTAGCCTGCCCCAGTAGGCAGAAGGAGGCATGCCCAGTATGCCCTGGCCTTGGCAAAGAGGCAACGCATAGCACATACACTGACACAGTAGGGCCCCAGGAAATGACACCTCTCTCTCTCTGACTCGCACATACAGTAAAAGGGATGCCATACATGACACTACCTGTGCTCGACCATGTGTAGGGAGTGTACTATGTGCATCTGACATAGGCAGCACCCAGCACCATTCTCAATAGTGGCACACCCTCAAGGTAAGTAATTTACCTTACCAATTGCCGAATGGAGTAATATGTGTTATTACCTGTGTCTATTGGTGAATGTGAGCATGCAAGGGAATCAGGTGGCTGAATGGGATGCCAGCAGATAGTAGACACCTACAGTGGCAGCATGAGATCTATAACAAATACTGGTGTCACCGTAGTAGCCAGTACTACACATGGTGACAAAACCCAGTGCAGGAAATGTGCTGGGCCACATGTGTGTCCATATGACACACACATGCCAAAAAAAGGAGGTTTGCATACCCAACAACAGTCTCAGCCAGCAGGACAGGTGTAGACAAACACAATCAAAGGCTGTGCTAAGGCCTCTGAATGATGCCTATGGGTAACCCCCCCCCCCCCATGCCTAAACAGACAGACTACATCAGGTCAGGCAGTGGGATATTAGTTCTGAAGGGTAGGAAGTCAGAAACTGATATGTAGGTCAATCAAACCTAAGACCTGTAGTACACTGATATGCCTCTAGTCAGCATGATAGGTTAGAAAACAGAATGAAATGGAGTACCTGACATACCAGTACAGTCATAGCAAATGTGTACAATTGTCAGGTGTGCCCCCCAATCCTGTGTAGCAATGCAGCAACATTCAGGTGTGCCCCCCCCCCATATCCTATATAGACATGTAGCAAGTAGAAGTAGAAAGGGTCTGGTGTGCCCCCCCAATCCAATGTACACATGTAGTAGTAACAAGCAGGTGTGCCCCCCCCCAATCCTATGTAGACATGTAGTAACAGTCAGGTGTGCCCCCCCAATCCTATGTAGAAATGTAGTAACATGTATGTGTAGGTATAATACCAGTGGAGCACAGATGCCCAGAGGTGGCCAAAGTAGCAGGATAGATTGCAGCATTTGTACTATATGCAGGTATGTGTGTGTTAGGTTGGTGTGTGTTTCATATTGTGTGAGAGAGGTCAGTATGTATTTATGTTGACGTTTGACCTGGTGGCCATTGCCCACTACTGCCAATGAGAGGGCCAAGTCCTCACAGCTGCAGTGACAAAGACAATCCCCACCAGTATAACACATGCTAGGAGTAAGCCATTGTAAATGTATGGTGGTAATATGTGTCACCATCTGAAAGATGGACATGGCGTGGCTGTTGGCCTAGATATACAAGCAGTACACAGGAAAATGTACCTCAGACATACAGTATATAATGTGTAACTGTGAAATGGACACACTCTTGGAATTGTACATATAGGTATGCATCACATTATCTGGGCCTGTAGTAGGAATACCGGTGTCGTCTGGCCAAACACTTGCAGATCACAAAGGTATTAGGACTGATGTATTGGGGAACAGCTGATGTACCTGCACATGCCAGCATAACTGGAATGTCCCATGCATATCTGTGAGTCAGATGCAAGTAGTGTCCATAGCACACATGCACCCAGCTCACCTAAACACCACCCACAGGTACCTCTCTGGTCATATCCCTGCTTTTGGGAATAGATACAATATGACTCCCACCTGCGTATGGCAATAGCAAATGAATGCAGCATGCAGTGCAGGTTTCCCATGCAGGTGTGTCCCTAGCTGTAGGTAGGACCCTGCCAGCATCCAAACCACCTGATCAATACTGATAGAAAGTATTGGCATGAACACCTAGCTCACCTACCCTGTCACCCAGGGGAATATACTTTATGACAGTCTGGGACTGTAGGACTGACAGAATGCAAAGGCCTGCCACAGCTGACCTGCATCACCGCCAAATGGCCTACAGGCCTCTGCCAAAGGCCTGTGTCTCACATGTACTGCCAATGCATGTTATGTCATGGACACCCAAATAACAACATAACACATTCCACATAAGCCATATGCAAGGCATGTGGACAAACCACAGTAACATGTCCACCATGTCCCACTGCATGAACTGTGGACCAACACTAAAACACAGCTGTGATGAGGTGATAACCTTAGGGAAAGTATCAGAGAATGTATGCATAATGTATGGAAGAGGATAGAATAATGGGGGTAGGGTGGGAGCATGGGCAGTATGGAATGTGCAAGGTCTGATACACAGCTGTGTGCACATACTATCCCTGGCTGCAAACACATAAATGGGTGGCTACAAACCTGCCTGTACACCACAATAGGGGCAATGTCCTGAATTATGACACCTACCTCTGGGTAACCTGTGTAAATCTGTATAGCTGTGAGGTATTGCCACAGCAAGATAAGGTCATGCTGTCATGTCGATGGATGTACAAGTATGGGATCCTCTGCCAGCACTGTACCAAGGTGCTGAACTGGATACACAGACCCAGCAGCAAGTGTCTGCAGCTCTCCCTTCAGAATGGCATAACTTTCCATGAATATGTAGGCATTTGCCCACAATACCGGATACAACTGCATTCACCCTTGTTCCACAGGACATGACTGTGAGCAAAAATGTCCACCTGACAGTACTTGAGGACATTAAACATCACAGTGTATAACAGTACACATGTCTGAATATCTCTGCTAACACCAGTACTATGTAGCAGAAGCCTTCTAACTTAATTTTGTTTCTTAGAACTAGTCAGATCTCTAGCTTCAGCACTCAAATCTGTTTCTTTGAGCTCAGCACTTATTCAGAACTCATTGTAAGAACTAAATAAGCTACAAATTACTACAGCACTCAACTTTCCTCACTTGTCTAGAGGAAAACAGTTTTTAGTACTTGATAAATAAGCACCTATCCAGGCATGTCTAAGGGTCAGCTCCCGGTGTTTTCTCCTGTCTACCTGATGAATCTGGGCATCTTGCGGCAATGCAGCAATTGCCTCATGTACACAGACAACCCTCTCCTCCTAACACCCAACACTACAACCTGTGAGAGATGCACTTATATAGCCAACCTGGAAGCAAAGCTCTCTTCACCCAAGACTGGACTAGACAGTCAAGAGGCGAAGGTAAACACTTGCAGCACACCACACTCATCACATAGTCCCTCAAAACCTACACCACCAAAACACACACGTAGAAATACAAAACACACACCTGCATTCATGGAGGCTCTCAATAAAAATCTACCCAAGCAACAGGGTCCTCCAAAGCAGAAACGCAAGCAACCTCCACCCCTCAACACAACCCAAATGACACATAGCCCATAAAATCAGTGTGCCCCTCAACCACAGCCCATAAGGCATAACAATGTACCCAACACTCTAGTCATAGGTGACTCATAGTCAGGCACACTGACTCACCACTCACCAGGCTAAACAAGGAGAAAGTTACTGTCAGCTGCCTGTCAGATGCCAGGATCCGCCACAAAACGCATACACTCAGGTCACTCCACAACAAATACAAATATGACTCTGCCATTGTCCATGTTGGTGTGAGTGACCTGAGATATATCTCCCTGGACTACATGAAAAGAGACATGGAGGAGCTGTCCGATCTTGTAGTCCAGGCAGGTATGACCCTAGCCCTGAGTAGCATCCTGCCATCACCCAGAATGACACTACAGTGCACGGACAAACTGATTGACTTCAGCAATTGGCTAAGCTTCTGGTGTCATTCTAAGGGGCTCCAGTATCTGTCTACCTGGGATGACATGATCGACAAACAATGATGCTTTGCCAGCAATAGCCAGCACCTGTTGCACTTGGGATTCTGGTTACTGGCTAAGGCTCTTGCCATCCCTATAGCACCTTTTTTAGGCAAGGTTCAAATGACAAATTCACCACTGTAACAAGTACAAGCAAGCAAAATCTGAGGGTAATGCTACTTAATGCTAGACGTCTAAACCTTAAAATGCACTCACTCGAGGCACTCCCTAAAATGGAGAGCATCGACATCTGTGCAGTGACAGAGACCTGGTTCAAGGCTCCAGAGAGCACCCCTGCATTACTAGGCTATAATTCATACCACACCTTTTGGCCACCTAACCTGGACCGAAACAGTAAAGGTGCAGGCGTGTCCATATTAATTAAGGATATCCACACCTCCAGGCTAGTTGCTCAGCATAATGCATCCGAGATTATCCAAGTGCAACTAACTCTGGGCAAGACCGCAATCCAAATGTAGCTTGCTACAGATACCCCACCATGCCCCAGGATTCCCACTCCTCATTTCTTGATACACTGGAAAATATTAGGGTACAACCTAACACCCTAATAATGGGTGATTTCAACTATCCACCATTAACTGGGAAAACTAATCATGTACCAACTCTTGTGCTCAACATTTTCTGGAATTCATAAATTCCAACACCTTGGATCAACTTATCCACACCCCCACCAGGGGCAGCAATATCCTAGACCTAGTCATTACCAACATGGGCAACTGGTGTTCCACACCAGAGGTCAGTTCCTTGTTGGTTAGATCCAACCGCAAGCTAATAACCCTAGACATCTACATCCCGCCCCCACCCACCATTAAGGAAACCACCATAAAAAATTTCTCCAAAGCCAACTTCACGCTTCTTAAGCAGAAGTGGCAAACTTCACTACACCCATGCTGACGAACAATAGAGGAAAGATTGTTGAATCCTGCACAAATGTACTTTATAAGCACTTACACAAGTGCATGGATTGTGCGATCCCTAACAGAAGAACCAAGATGCTATCCTCCAAAAAAAGGAAGCCAATCTGGTGGTCCCCTGCCATAAGCAAACTCTACAACAGAAGAAAGAAGCCGTTGCAAAAAAAGAGAAAAATCCCATGATTGGAGGAACTCCGTGGTCAGCCTCAGTAAGAAGCTGAGATCCCTCATAAAATCCTCCAAAGCTAGTTATGAAAACAAAATCACCACTGATTCTAAAGACAACCACAAAGCATTCTATAGTTTTGTCAAGAATCTCAATGGCAACACTCAGATATGCTCTGGGTTACAGCACAAAGACACTAAATATAGAGAACCAACTGATATTGCCAACATCCTGGCAGATTCAGTGCTAACTTTACCCCTCTCTCACCTCCTAAAGGGCCCATCTCTATACCAGAAGAATGCAAAGTTCTTGTTATCATGGCTGCACAGGTAAAAAACACACTCTCCAAAGCCAAGAACACAGCATCCATGGGACATGACAACATCCCAGGCTGCGTTCTCCATGAACTACAGAACAAACTGGCACCCCACCTAAGTACCATGTTCAATCATAGCCTCACCTCAGGCTTTGTGCCCACTGAATGGCACACAACAATGGTTATCCCACTCCACAAATGGGGAGCCACCACTCTTCCCAGGAACTACCGCCACATTAGCTTAATGAGCCTGGTTTGCAAGGCTATGGAACGTATCATCATGG
Organism: Protopterus annectens; assembly: GCF_019279795.1. Classification (NCBI taxonomy): domain Eukaryota; kingdom Metazoa; phylum Chordata; order Ceratodontiformes; family Protopteridae; genus Protopterus; species Protopterus annectens. The sequence continues at coordinate 585,515,112 of NC_056735.1, forward strand.
AACTTATAAACAATGACTTTGGTAATCTCCAAACTCTGGACCCTACCCAGTTCAGGTTTGTAAAAGGCAGATCATGTCTCCTAAACCTGATAGACTTCTTTGAAGTGGTCACCAAAGCCCTAGATGAGGGTAAGGTGGTTCACACAGCCTATCTAGATCTCACCAAGGCTTTCGACACCATTCACCACTCTGGAATTATAGATGAACTCACTAAACTAGGTATAAATCCCTATGTCACAAGATGGGTTGCCAACTGGCTCACTGACAGATCCCACACTGTGAAAGTAACAGACTCTAAATCCAACTTCAGACCAGTGACAAATGGAGTACCACAGGGTTTAGTCCTAGGTTCTCTCCTGTTTGGTATCTACGTCTCTGAAGTACAGGCTAACACAGAAGGTCTTTGGCTAACAAAGTTTGCAGATGACTGCAAACTAGAAGCCATAATCAAAACTTCTAATGTTGTGGACATCCTACAAAAGGGCCTCACTGAGATAAATGCCTGTGGTCAAAGCCATGGCCTCAAGCACAATGCCGAAATGTGCATTGTCATCCCTTTTGGTTAAAATTCTGTACCCATGAACTACCACATAGGCGGTAGTCTACTTAACACCGAAAGTGTGATAAGAGACCTTGGGACACAGGTGGACAGTAGTCTCTCCTTTGATAATCACATCGCCATAGTAGTCAGGAAATCCTTCTACGTGGCACACCTCATCAAAAAAGGTTTCTCATCCAGGAAAAAATAGGTCATTGTTCCCCTCTACTCATCACTCATTAGACCCATTATAGAGTACAATGCCCCTTTTGGTATGTACCGCACAAGACATCTACAACCACTGCAAAGGCCGCAGAAATACCTCACAAAGAGGATTACCAGCCTCAAACAGGTGCCCTACGCAGACCGTCTCAAAAAACTCCAGCTTTACTCTGTCGCATATCGCCTACTCAGAGGTGATCTCTGCCTAACATACAAAGCTATGTCAAACCCAGAGCTGTTGGACATGCTCCACTTAAAGAAATCCCAATCCCTCTGAGCTACACGTTCTAGGGACCTAAACCTTGTCACCAAAATAAACAGAGCATGCTGGAGGGATAGATTCCTGTCCCAGAGACTTCCCATACTCTGGAACAAACTACCTATCTCTATCAAACAAAGCTCCTCATTAGCACTCTTCAAGAAAAATCTTGATGATTGGATGGGAGATAGGAAATTCACCCCGGGGATCACTTCTGTGGCTCTGCTTGACAGGGGCACAGGAAAATAATTTTCCTGGGTGGCAAAAGCCAGGGTACCATTTGGCTAGGCTTATATAGACCCTAGGGCCAATAGCCAAGTACCTACCTATGAACCTATGAACCTAAGCAGCACAGACACAATCACCAACAGTTCACACTATCCCTTGCACAGTTTGACCCCATATTGCCAACTTATCTACAGATACCCTACAGAAACAGTGTGCTACCTGTAGGTGTACAACACAAAGGTCTACACTGGAGTACAAACTACCTGGAATGGATCCATACATTTAATACAGAATGGCATACTGACCATGCTCACACAGTTAGAGAAATTAAGGCAATGTCAGACAACAACATACTGAAAGGTCATACTGGGCATGTTCATACACTTAAACAAATGAAGCCCATGTCTGAAAACAACAGTGGAACATACATATCTAACAGTTGTAGATGTTAGTGCATAACCTCCTCAGTATGCACCAGTCATGCTTTGCACACACATTGGATAGGAATACAGACATACATCCAAAGGACAACACACTATAATATGCCAAAAATAGACATACATAGATGTGTGGAATAGAGTGACAGTGACAAAGAGCCTTCCATCATGAGGCCTGTCCCACCCAGCACACAGCCAAATGGCTACAACCACATGATGTGTAAATGTCACTTACTGTAGAAAGTAGCCACAGGTATTCGTCAGCATTACTGACTATATGGTGCAAGTGCTAGCTGTGCAACATGACTGTACAAGACAGTAGTCATCAAGCATCTGTATACACGTACCTGCAGAATATAACCCTGCATGTGCCTGCATGTGGTGTGCCAACCCCTAGATGAATGGGATATGGCTCAGGCACACACTCTGCTCTCCCCATAGCCCTACTATGACAAGCCTGCTGATGTCACCCACTTTGAAATACACCTTTGGGAATGGAGAATGGGAATGGAGAGGAATCCGTTTGCTGAGTGTTTTCTTGGATTTTGTGGTTTTTGGACTTTTTTGTTACATTTCTTGGTTGCTGACATGCTCAACATTATGGATGCCTCGAATATTGGGACTGAACTGTCAATTGTGTCAAATTTAATGGAAGGCAGAAGCACTAATGATATTTCACTTCCTGTCAGTTCTTCTGGCTCTTCTGGGCCTGGTTGTGACTTAACAGTTTTGATTCATCAATTAATGGCTTGAATGGAGCGTATTGAACAACTTTCACTTTCACATCTTTCACAAATATCATTGCATCCTACTCCTACAAGCTTACTTTCATCTGCCTTAGATGATATGGGCACTAATTCAAGTGGAGCTTTGAACGCTTGTCAACATAGCAAAAACATTCGTCCTATGGTTAAGGCAAATCAGGTCAGTGACTTAAATGGAGCAAATGCTTGTTCTAGTAAATATTCTTGTGTTAATACACGTGCAAGCATGCACAAAGACATTTCTTTGACTGGCTCAACAGTGGTAAGTGTCTTGATTCTTTCAACTGTAATGTTACACCTAATCAGTCCATTTCTAATAGTTTAAATGAGTTGGACAGGGTGTTATTCAAGATTAAGGGCTTGCAAATGGATAACTGTTACTTTAGGGAATGTATAAACAAAAAAAATGTCCCTAAAGGCTTAAGGATGTGGCGCTATCCAACTGGCCTTGTTGCTAACTCTCCCTTTCATAGGGATTTAATTATACTGTTTGACCGTTTTGGTACAGAATACATGGAAACAGTCATTTAATACAATGATATGCAGCTTGATAGCTTGTGTCATGAAGCAAAGGATTTGGACAGGAAAATAACACAAGACATATAATTTCCTGTTAACCAGTTTGATTACACCCGCATTTTTCATACCATAGAGGAAAACATGGAGGTAATAATGAAAAGGAAAACTAAAAAGATCTTAAGGGATGTGGATGAATATGGAGCAGACAATGCCTACCCACCCCCTCCCCGTTCACAGGAGTGGTACCCTGGTAGACAGTTTCACATTGCAGGGTTGATTTTGGAGAACATAAGCAAGATGCTAATGGCTTGAATGACCCTTTTTAGAGGAGGAAGAGTACCCCCCACTAAGGAGATTAGAGCACATCCAGAACAAACAGATGGCCAATGTCAACAATTCGGTCCAACCACAGGGGCCAAGTTACAGGAACAACTACCCCCATCCGGGACGAGGGAACTACAAGAGGTCCTGGGGGGGGGATTTAATACCTCCTGGTTTGACATTTTCTGAGTCTGATATTGTTGATTGTGGTATACCTTCTACCACTGTATCTATGTGTAATGCCTTCCATTTGCTCCCCTTGTCAGTGAGTGTCAATAGCACACAGGACTTTAAAGTTTATAATTTTACAGAATTGCAGTTAGATGTGCACCTGTGTGATCTATTGGTGAAAGATTTTTCTTTTATACCTTCTAAATCAGTCAATATAGTTGATAGTATTATGGACCTCAAACAATATGTGAGAAAACTGAATTTGCATCTACTCTTTCAGGGAGTTGAGAAGGTTATCCCCCTAATAAAAGTCTCTAGTACTTACAATCCCCCTCTACACCCCTTGTTGGACATTTTTGAAAAAGTTTGTGAAATTGACATCGGAGCGTACTGCACGCAGAAAAGTGGTTTGACCTCTATGATTAAGAATAATTTAAGTGAGGAAGAAGGTTTTGAGTTATCACTACTTGCTAATAACATAACATAAGGGCTATGAAACCTGACAGGGGGGGGGGGTGTTGTACTAATGCATCAGAGTGACTATATTAGGAAAATGTATGAAATCATTGACACCCCTACATATATAGAAAGCTCCTTAAATGAGGTGAATGGGGCTTACAGAAAAATTAGGGGGCACTTGGAAGACCTATTTATAGAAAGACATTTCTATAGATGAATTACATTTTGTGTCTACTGATTTTCCAGTTACACCAGTCATCTTTGGGATTTCCAAGATGCATAAGAATTTATGCCAGCCTCATATGCACCCTATTGTGGATGTGAGGGCTTTTATTACACACCCTATGGCAAGGTTCCTAGATATTGAACTAAAAGAGTTTCTTAAAAGGGAACCCTTGCTGTGTAAAGATTTCTGGGATTTTTTAGAAAGATAAATGAAACCAAGTTTGATAAATCATATGTTTTGATTGCAATTGATATGAAGGATCTTTACAGTGTAATTCCACATGATATAGGTACAGAATGTTTTTCTGAATATCTTTTTTCAGTTTGTCTACCACATGATAGGTATATAATGTTGGTACATTTATTGGACTAGGTGCTGCATAACAATTTTGTTCTATTTGATAAGAAATACTATCTACAAGCTCAAGGGGTGGCCATGGGTGCAGCATGTAGCGGGTTATATGCTACCATTGTTATGTTTGAATGGGAAAGGAGGTTTTTGGCACAGTCTACCTTCTTCCCACACTACCACATGTACACCCGTTTCCTTGATGATATTTTTATTTTATGGAAGGGGCCCAAGGACCTAATACATCCATTTCTGGATTACATAAATGCTACCACCTCTTTTTTACAATTTACACACACCATTGAAGAGACTAGTATAGCATATTTGGATGTTTTGCTGAAAAATGACTATGTACTTAATAGATTTGTGGCTGTAATACAACGAAAGGAGACCTTTTCTAACAGTTTTCTCCACTTCACGAGCTGCCACCCCTTTTCTCAGAAATGAGGGGTGGTAAAGAGCCAATTTGTAGAGCGGCCAGAATGTTGAGCCTATGGGATGACTTTTTAATAGAATGTAATAACTTAAAACGCATGTTTTGTAAGAGGGGTTACCCCAGGGAACTCACCGAAAATATAATTGGTGAAGTAGTTGAAAAAAGAAGGAATGGCCACTTTCGGCCTGTTTTAGATCTACAGACCAGTACTTCTCCATCAAACCTTGATACTCCAACACCACATCAGGGTGTTATAGGTGGGGTCCATACTGCCACATCCACAGAAGCTATTTGTAATTTTAATATGGCCTTTAATCAGGGTTCATCAAAAGTGTGTTTTCTTACTACCTTTGCTTATTACTCTAAAAATGTTCTTAACATTTTGACTAAAAACTGGGAACTTCTAATGAGTGATAGTGCCATTAAGGGTTCCATTGGTGCCAAACCTATTTGTGTGTATAAAAGGGGTCAAAATCTAAAGAATATATTGGAGTGTAATGTGAATAGTACAGGATTTGGTTTCAATCATAAATATGGGAGATGCAAATTTTGTTCCTTTATTTTTGAGAATAATGAAGTTAAAATCAATAATATTAAACTAAGGTTGTGATTTAAGAGCTCATGTGATACTGAGAGGGTTGTGTATGGTGCAATATGTGATACATGCCCTTGTTTCTATATAGGAAAAACTAACGAAAACTTAAAGTCAGAATAAGTGAGCATATAAGGAACATCAGGGACAAGTTTGAGTTCAATGCCCTTGTTAGGCATACTACACAACACCCAGACTACACATTTAAATTCTTTATTTTGGATATAATACCTTGTTTGGAAAGAGAGGGGGGCCTGGCAGTACTTATTAGAAAAAGTGGAGCTAGTGTGGCAGCTCCGTTTGAATGCTACATGCTGGCCAGGTCTCAATGGCAGTGTTTCTATTTCTAGTTTACTAAAACTAAAAGCACTGCATAGATGATTAACAAATGTTTTCTGTTCTGGTTTTCCCTGTTGGGTTTGCTGTTGTATTTGAGCAAATACAAGGTACAGAGCTGTTTAAGCTGTTTTAAATGGTAGTGCTATACATGTTGCTTGTAGGATGTATTTTTTATTAACCTTTTATTTTTTATTTTTAGTTTTTATTATACATTTTTTAACATATACTTTTAAAAAATGTTGCTTTTATAGGATGCATGCATATATGCATATATATTTTTATGGTCTGATTATTCATAATTGCTGACTTTTAAAATGCATAAGTTGTGGTTATTTTCTTTATCTGTCTTTCTGGGGGGAAGTGATGTCACATAAATGTATTTAAAGGATATGATGTATTTTTGCTGCCATCTGATAAAGTTCCATGTTAATGTGTACTTTTGTGGATGAAAGCGCTTATGGTGGCTTAATCCTCACTTGGTGGAGTTTTGTTTGCTTTCCATGTGATTTGGATTATCTTCAATAAATATTTTTGGAGAGGAATCTGTTTGCTGAGCATTTTCTTGGATTTTGTGGTTTTTGGACTTTTTTGTTTCATTTCTTAACTACCCCACCATTAACTGGGAAAACTACTCATGTACCAACTCTAGTGCTCAACATGTTCTGGAATTCATAAATTCCAATGCCTTGGATCAACTTATCCACACCCCCACCAAGGGCAGCAATATCCTAGACCTGGCTGTGGTAACATTCCCATAGCCAATTGCATGGAAACACACTCCATTATCTAGTATGGCTGGTCTACATGTTTTAATACCTGTCATGGCAGTGCTATGTTTCTGGGAACCCCCCCATCTGTAGGGTTATCTGCAGACTGGGCAGTTTGTGGTGCCTTTTGTTTCTTGTGTTACTCACAGAGAACCTATCTGTGAACTGCAGAAGCATAGTGTGAGGATTGCAGTTAGTACATGGTGACAGCCATGAGAGTTACTGACTTCATATCCCTTATAGGACATATGTCACAACAAACCCTGTTACAGCAGTAAATGTATGAGGTTATCACAGCACCATGTCAATCTTGGCCGTGTGTTTGTGCCTCCAGCTACAACTCTGTCAACCTTTGTACATATGTCATGCAGTAAGAGGTGCATATGTTCTGTACACCATAATTTATTGACATCATATCTGATAACAAGCCAGTGAGATATCAGACTGCTACACATGTTATATATAGTAGGGGTTATATTTGAGGACAAAACCTGGGAATTCTGTGGTTGTGTGTACAGTACTGAGGTCTGTGTACTTATGGCGATTGTCGACAGTGTGTGTATTGTGAATATGTACCTTGGCCTGTGTACAGACTGTGGTAGATGTCATTGTTCTTGGTCCTGTTCTATCTGATGTTACACGGTGCTCCGGTGTATTTTACCCTATCAGCTTACATTTTTGTAGGGCCAAATACACACATGTCCCATACCACAGACAGGCATCGGACCACACTGTGTAGTGGCCCAGTATATGTAGGGTTAGTGTGTGAGTGGCACATATGAGGATTGTGTTGATCAAATAATCCATATACTGTAATATTACCTAGCTTACCATATGTGGCTGTGTTCACATTGGTTGTGTTTTGCACTTTCACACAGCTGTCTGTTACTCTGTGCTGTGACATGCCTGTATAGCCTGCTATATATGCAGGTACATGTATATTCCCCCATAAGAAATGTAGACTAGTGTTGTGGCAGTCTGCCTGTAGCCTGCACAGTGCTTTGTTACATGCCTAGCAACTTAGTGTACTTACCCAGTGTGATATTATGTCCAGATACTTGCCAGATGTACTGCTGCCAGGCCACAATAACAGTCATTTATGTCAGACAAAGCAGTGGGATGCTGTACAGATGTATGTCACTAACTAGGGTGTAGTATGTGGCCATGTCACCTCTGTACCAGCGGTTATTATGTGTCAGGACAGACAGGTGTGTGTGAGTGCATAACCTATTGGGGTAAATGTATACCAATATTTACATGATATACCCATCTACATGGCTATTAACATCCACATTGTCAGGCTTGGTCCACATGTCTTCACTAAGAGGTTCTGTGTATACCTCTGGACTGACCAGAGCATGTCAGACTGTCCACATTTATTGGCCATATCTCTGCAGTAGTCCACAGGATCATTACTGTGCTAGCAGTTGTACTGTACTATGAAGTCCTTAGGATGTCTGACACTAGCCAATGGCGCACAAGTTAAAAGCAGATGTGATCTCCCACACACAACATGCCTGTGAAGACAACCCCTATTACAGTAGCAATAATCTACATATATACATGCGATACATACCTGACACCCCTTGCACTAAGAGGTTTGGACTATTGGGGCTGAGGTAGGGCTCCACTCCATGTTCTGGGCATATGGTGAACATATATGTATATATAATTATCCATATAGCTATATAGATATATACACATATAAATATCAACATACATAGATAGATACACTCAGATATATACATATACACAGCAATATATGTCTACACATATACAGATAGACATACATATGCACATATACTCATGGATATCTACATATATATTGACAGTAATAGGTATATCACAATAGATATGTATGCACTTATAGTTATAGATATGTACATATATACCTACATAAATAAGCATATCGGTAAACATAGGATGTACATATATATACATACAGAAACACTAGAGAATCTCGATGTACTGAAATGCCAAATTTCAGTACGTTGAGACAGAATACATGAAAGTGCAGTTATGTGAAACTGCAGTATGTCGACTACGGAAATGCCGAATCTGCTATCGTGGTGCCGCATTTGTGATGTGCAGTGCAGTTTGTGGATTTATCTGGGGTTTTAGGTAAGTAGTCTTTGTTTAAGGGAATTGGATATGGATGTTAGTGTGTGTAGTGGTGTCTTTTGTGTGTTTAGTGTGACCTCGAAGTTAGTATATATAAGGTGGGGGTGTGTGGGGGGCTTGCCTGCCACATGAGGGGTTCAGGAGGGCTTGTCCCCCTGCTTATAGGTAGGGTGTGTGTGTGTGTGTGTGTATGTGTGTGCATGTTATGTTGTGTTTTTGTGTGTTGTGTTGTTTGTTTTAGTGTAGTTAGATAGGTGTATGTGTGTGTGTGTGTGTGTGTGTGTGTGTGTGTGTGTGTGTGTGTGTGTGTGTGTGTGTGTGTATGTGTGGTTGCAATTGTGCTATTTGCGGTTTTGTGTGTTCGGGTATGTAGGTGTTCGACTATTCAGTCTCGAAATACTGAAATTCGATATTTCAGTATTTCGAGATTGTATAATGAATCTACATACATATATATATGTGTGTGTGTACATATGAAGAGATGTACACATGGCCATATATATGTTGCACTATACAGATGTGTATACAGACATATGTATGAATATACATGTGTATGTACATGTAGACATATATCAACCTATTATATGTATATATCCATATTCCTGCCATGTGTAAACCTCACGGTTGTGTATACCCTCCCAAATGTATCTCACCATGTGTATCTGCTATGTGTGCATTATGATAAAACAATATATGTGATGTAACAGTCATATTAATAACAAGTACTACACAATTGTGGAAGTAAAGGCAATTGTTTAATACTAATCAGTATGTGTATTGACAGATATATTGGAAAAACAACAGCTCTCATCATAGTGGTCATGGTGTAATGGTTAAGTGTTGTGACTATAGTATACAGGGTCCTGGGTGCAAGCATGCAAAGGCTGTTCTTTTTGTTGCTGGGCAGAACAAGGGCTGTCAGATACAGAGTGGTTAAGGCAGTTTTGAGCAGCTTTAAGCACGTTTGCATGGGTTTGTGTGAAGCTAAGCAGTGCTAAGCTACGGATAAATGTATCGGCACTTACACAGTGTAGGCTTCACTTAAAACTGCACAAATCAGCTTAGCTGTTATATTGCAGCAATGTTGATTCCTGCTAAGTATGGCTTAGCCCTGGTAACCAGTTCACACCACTCAGTCTGATAACATAGCAGGGTAATGACATCTTTAATAAGTGCATGTAATGCCATGCACATTACATGTGCCTATGTGCTGTCATTACAGTAGTAAGGGGTGTGAGTGTCATGTCTGGGACACAGATGTATATGAGGTCTGTACAGCACTGTTATCTGTGTCAGTTTGTTACATACAGGGGTAGTAGTCCAGGGTACGTGCTATCACACTGGCATGTAGTGTATCATGGCAGTACTACTGTTGAGAGTGCTTACCCAGACAAGAGTAGAGTGCTAAATGTAGTACTGACAACAGGCACACCTGCAGGTATAGCTGGACTCTGAGGCCTCCCTGTTTTATCCCTGGTGTGTGAGCTGTGTCACAGTATATAACCCCTATGAAGTAATGTTCTGACATGTGGAATGTAACTGTAGACTACTGTCTGTACAGCACATGTTAGTGAGGGCTTCTGGCATGTAGTTATGGCATACATATTGTTGTCAAACGTCTGTCAACACATTCATCCTACTGCATAGCTACTTTCCAAGTTGATGACTGTCAGTCCCTGTACAGATGTGTAGATGGCAGGTATCCAGCTGGGATATGTACAGGCAACCTAAGCTTGATTGACACTGACATGTCTGCCTAGCTGAGTAAGAACTGGCACATGCCATGGGTACCTCCACTACACTACCACAGTCAACAGAACATGCTTGGGTACTGGTCTCCATCACAGACACTAACCATGTGTTGTAATGCATGTTGCATACATGTCAACTTGATCACCTTAGTGGCCATGTGCAGGAGGCACCTGGTGGATTGGCTGATGCATGTCACTCTCAGCCTGAGGGTCACCACAGTAGTGTCTATCGATAGATTGCCTCATGCCACATGTCAGGTGGCAGGATACCACTGTACACACAACTACACAACCCATCTTTCCTTGGACAATAGCTAGGTACACAGCTATGACCACCTACAGTGATGCACCCCACCGTACATGTGCATGACTGAGTATAGCAGTGTCTGTGTGTTAGCACACCTTTACTTGGGAATTCCATGAGGGCTTTCACAACCACCGCAACACCCATTGTCATAGTCAGTTGTGGCTGCTGCTGTATGGGACATTAAATGTATCCTGTTAAGCTCCTCTCCATACTGCCTACATGTGCCTTGCAGTACCAGCACAACAGTGTTGTACAAATGGGTTGATAAGCATGGGATACCCATTGTGTTCTGGCAAGTGTGTGTATGTTTGCATGTCTGTATATCTGTAGGGTACAGCATTCTGAGGCAAAATACTCCTATTACAATACCCATTGCCACGCAGTAGTGCAGATAGTGTTGTTGCTGTCCATAAGTGAGGCATAACAATGCAACACCCTACTATGCGTGTGGCATGTGAATTAGATGCATATCCCTGTAGTACCACTGTTGGGATACACAATGAGTTGTATTTCAGTCGTGGACAATGTGTGATTGTGCATATGTCAGAGTGTCATCATGGGATTCAGGGAGTACAATATCCACTGGGGGATGTAGGTGCTGTGTACACTGACATTATACCAAGGTACAACCGGTATATGTCCCATGTACTATGTTATGGTTACCACTGTCAGCATCAACCATACAGGTAACTGATACCACAATCCAGGCCAGTTATGCATGTGCTATATGCATCCTACCTGTAACACATTGGACACATGGTCAAGTTTGCTAGCAGTGATAGGCACAGGTCTCTAGGACACGTGTCTGCTTGTTATGTGCCTGTTAATGTCTATATGAAGGTATGTCACACTATGATCTGTCCATATACACCCATTACATCCCCCATTAGCATACTGTACATGTCTGGAGATATTCTGCATGTAACATGTAACCTGGAATACACCTCACCCTAAATGCTGTGTGGTGTGTGCAATGCAAGTCACACACTTTAGTATTACTACATACATAGGTAGTGGTCTAGTCCCAATGTTGCCAAGTAAGAGTGTGCATGTATGTGGATGGGTCTACATCAGGTTGCAGATAATACATGTCCCAGTGGATCACCTGTCCATGTGGCACAGGCAATAACTGTTGTACAAACCTGTGACATGTATTCAACTGTACCTCAGATATTTCACTGCCATGGTGTCACCACAGTGACATACACCGTTGTGGAATATGACTGCAGACCATCATTGTGCTGACACATGTACACCTGCAACACAAATTGACAGCATTTTAGAGACCCCAATCAAACAGTGTTACTAACAGCTATAATGCATCATTGCTGGACAGCTACACTACCTGACATATATGCATTACACTTTACTCATGACAACATGTTCCACTACAGTACTGTGGTGCACTGTAGTACAGTCACCATTTGCATCAGAACCATATTAGCCTGTTCCCTGCATTGATGGTATGGATGACACGGATGTGGCACAGGTATCATCATATGCACAGGGTGTGTTGGTTTGCTAGAAGCTGAGCGTGGGCCATACATTTGACACCATGTCTGTGGGTGAGGGGTGTAATGAGGTGAACTGGATGTGGTGATGTAGTGTGTGTAGGTATGGGGTTGCTCTAGGTGTGTTTGTATAGTGTGTGGGTATACATGCACACAGTTCTGCCATGTGGCTGCCCTACACAGGTATTTATGGACAGCTGCAGACCATACCTGGCAGGGTGTGCAGCTCACTGCCTCTGGCCATGTAGACGTGGACTGTGCCTGCCAGGGGTTCCATGGGCATGTCCAGGTACAGGCCTCGATGTGCTACTCTAACCTGATGATGACAAAATGTCCGCTGGATCCAGGTTCCTCCTGGGACTGACCAGGACCACGTGCTTGTGGCTTGCTGTGGTGTGGTATGGACAGCACCCCCCCATAGTGCCGGGGCTGGTACTGTCACTACAGGAGCCCCTTGGTGTCCTATCACATCCACATAGACTGCCAGCTGTTGGCATTGCTGGCCTATGTCCACACGGCTATCGCCGCACTCCCACCACATGTTCAAGCATGGATAGACCACGATCGATGAGGGCCATCATCTCACCGGATCATCTGTCTATGAGCTCAGTTAACACACGGATGGCACCAGACAGTTCATGGGAGTTGTCACTTGCAGATGGGAGAGCAGCCTTCTGCAGCCTCAGGCCCTGTCTGGTGCAACATTCCATACATGCCTGACCCGCCATGACAACCAGAAACATGCATCTGCTGGTAGCAGCTGTGTCACATCTGCCAGGGGCATGATGACCAGTGGCCCTACTACGAGCACCCTGGGACACCTGCCTATGTGATGCCCTGCCAGACATCCGGCTATGTCAGCTGCAAGACACAGTAGGCACGGTTACCACACTTTCCTGTGCACTGCCACCAAACGACAGCTGTCCATCTGCTATGGCCACTGGTGATGGGGTATGTATAGGCACTGAAACTGTGTGCGGGGTTGGGGTGGCTAAAAGGAGGATGTCAAATGATGGCGGTGTTTTGGCCCCTGGCAACCCCACTTGTGCCTCAACAGTACTATCATCATCTTCAGTGCCTGTATGGACACCAACATCAGATTGCATGCAGGAGGGTCCTTGACCCACCTCGCCCCCTCTGGGGGAAAACAATAAATGCACTTTAAGACCGGTACGACATTGCATAACAGAACACACACACACACACACACACTCACACACACACACACACACACACACACACACACACACACACACACACACACCACCTGAATACCTACCTGTCCTTGACTTTACAGACAGTCCCACATATATTGCCATGCGTTCCCCATCCTGCATCACACTTGGTAACATACACTCTTTGATACCACTCATTAACATATCAGTCCTCTAAATGCCTAGACAAATGATCACAACATTAGACCTGTTACTCCATTACCTGCCTGATGTGAGTGGAGTGGTTTTACATGGCCTTACTGCTCTCATTCAATGTTCACCCTTTGTATGTCCGGACATCATGAGCTTGATCCCTATATGTGGGGGCTGCTATGTTCATTCCATAATATAATGCACTGGAGTGTTATGTGTATGTATTGCTCAGTACACTGCAGATATGCTGCTCAATCAGCCTATCATGTGACAACTGTAATATATGGATACACTCCATGGTGTTGACTAGCAATTTCCCAATGCATCTATAGTGCTTTATATGTGGGTTGTCAGTCACCCCTCTGCTGAATGCGATATTAAGGGTATACCTGGTGTCTACCTTCCCTCTCAATGCCTGTTCCATGCTACAGACCTTATTATACTATCAGCTATCCTGCGATTGCATTCATGACAAGTATTCCTGGTGTGTCATGTGGCAGTCCATGTCCATGGACTGCATGATCCCAAAGGGAGGTACTGCTGTATGAACAACCCAACATGGACACCCACACAAACACACACACATGCACACATGCATCCCACATGCATCAACCTCCCTCCACTTCACCAGAGTGACCCTACCCACCAGGATGCACACACACACATACAGGTGAGGTTGCACAATGATAGTACACGCAGTCCTCCTATTACCCATTTGTCAACATGCATAAGATATGGTACACAACAACATGCACTGCAGCTATAGTCAATCCATGCTAGCAACTGTATACATGTGTGTGATGCATGTGCTGTGTTACTAGGTGATACCCCTTCCCCTGGATACCACTGCACCCATGTACACAGTATTGCTGTGCACCTGTTCTACACCCTGCCATGTACTGTGCACCATACCTCACAGGTGTACAACCCATTGCTGAATGTGTACTGCTGTGTCAGCTATGTCAGCTTTAATGCTCACAGCCCCTATGTTTTTCAGAAACACATACCTGGGATGATATGTGGACAGATGTCTGCGGAATGTGCTAGGTATGCTGCTGACCATGATGCATACACTCCATGTGGGCATATGTGTGCACACTCTTATCATGATGCTTTGCTGCACCTATTGTTATGTGTACTACAGCAGTCACTACTCCTGGTGGGGGTATACTAGCATGGGCCATCTGCATTTGCCAGTGTATGTTCAGTCTGCCCTACACATGCCCCCCTAATCTGCATGATTGCAAGGTCTACTCATGTGCACATCCCTTGGTGTTCACACACTGCTGTCACTATTGCTGTGGGGGTAGCATTACATCTGCCACAGTTCATGAACCTGAATATGTGCAGATACAGCCATTCTTAGCACCCTTAGGATCCCTGCTGCAGTTCGCTGGTGTGTCATGCTGACACCCCTCTCACCTTCAACCTTTTTATAGATTCTTGAAAAGTAAGGCCTACACATGTGTGTCAGCTTGCATTGTCCCATACACTGAACACCACATTACAGCCTAGTCTCAGCTGATAATGTGGACCACAGTAATACGTTATGCCACAATGTGCCTCTGCAACAGTTTCCATTGTCCTACAGGTATATACACTGGTGTTGCACTGTATACGGGTGATGTTTCAAACATGTCCCTACTGTAGGCCCTGTCTCCCACCATTTTGTTACTCCCTGTGGACACATTCTGCAATGACAGGATGTTAGTTATCTTGCAGGTGTCTGACATACCCTTCCAATACCCCATCGTGGTCACCACTGTGATGCCGTGCATTTAACAGCAATAAGTACACATGTACAACATGCATTCTGTGTAGGTGTGTTAGATGTGTGCATGGAATATACCATAGCCATTACATGCCCAGTGTATTGGCAAGCATCAACATAAGGCATACACACCAGCTACAGGCTGCTGCCTTGGTGGTATACCAGAGGGACCTACATAAGAGGGTGAGAGATGCAAAGTCAGTGGCCACACCTGTGGCATTGCTACAGGGTGGGTGCAGCATTACAGTACATCAACAGTACATATCCACAATACTACCACATATGCACATCTGTTTAACACTACTATGCAGCAACAAACTATATCTATGACATGTCAGATAGACATGATCTACCTATACAGATGTGGCTATATATGCAACAGTAGTTTATTGATGTGCCCTGTAGCCTTACCTGCACGCTCCTCATATGGTGTGTGGGTAGCACCCACCTCCACAATGGTGTCCAGCAGTTGTTGGCTATGTGGACAGGCAGGTGCCACAAGGTTGGCTAGGAGCTCCTCCACGTGTCAATGGGGGATGGATGGCATGCCCCTCCCTATTGCGAGGTGATCTCCCCAGACTGCAGCAGCACACTGACAGGCATTGCGAAGCAGGTCAGAACAATGATGCTTGACCTGCTCATAATAGCGGTTGTGCAGTCCAACATCATTGACCCTGTAGACTAGGTCATTCCACAGGGTGGTCCGCTGCTGCTGATCATGGGTGGCCTGGCCAATCAAGACAGGGTAGTGTTGGATTAGGTGATTTACCACAATGCTGTTCTCAGCAGCTGAGTAAGCTGGAGGCCTTCTATGTGACAACTTGCCTGAAAGACATAAAGATGGTCACATGTGTGAGCAAGTCATGCAACAAGGTTACCACAGTTCTTAATACACATCACTGTCACCCCCCACCATATCAGTGACAACAACGGTACGCACAACTCAATAGGTATGACTACAGCTTACCTACCAGTGGGGCAGATATTGTATTGTACCACACTTTGTGCAATGTGTTTCTAGCCATGTTCCCTGTGTGGACACTATCATTGCTGGCCTGTTACAGACTATTCACCTGCATGCCATTGTCAGGGCCACTATGGTTCCATATATGCCTGTGGTATGCTTGCTATGTGGTTGCTGCACATCTGACATTCTGTGTTATTGGGGATATCTTTGCATGCTGTTAGACATGTTTCAGGATTGTGTAGACTATTACTACCCACATATGTTCTATAACAGTGACACAATAGCATGTTTATTTACTATTAGTCAGCAGAACCACCTCTCCAAACTCATCTGCCCATGTTACCAGGCCACCACATCTGGGACCCACCCTGGGGCCACCTCAATTACTGGTCCAGCAATACCTTCAGGTGGAACCAACTCGGGGATGTTGTCCCCCCCCCCCAGGGCACACAGAGACATGATCTTGTCCCCCAAGGTCAGGTCCAGGGTCTGTTCCATAACAAGCTCCACAGAGATATGTGGGATGTGCTACATCACCTTGAGGCACCCAGTACACATTCACAGGGTCCACATGCTCCTCCTGCTCAGCCTCCAGGCCAGGCACCTTTGGGATGTGGACTGCTGTTGTTAATAGCAGTGAGACGGAGGCTTTTTCCCATTGTGTCCATAATGGGGCCCATGGGGCATCCACATCACAGACCACACACACCATCCAAGGTGTTTACCCACCACATGTGTCACATACCACCCCTGTAGGCTGTCCTCTATATCTACCAACCCTGACCAACTCCAAAACTATACCTGCCATACTTCCCCATATTCTCATTCCATACTTCACAGACAAGGGCAATGTGGTCCCAACAAGGGGTTCACATGTGACATACCCATCCATGTTGCACACACTGACAGCTGTAGATATCTGTGTGTATTTACTATGTGTGCTGTTCCCTCACACATAGCATGCAGCACTGTGCTGGTAATATAGGGGGCATGTATTTATGGGTCCCCTTCAGAATGTTGAAATTCAAAACTTCGAAATCCATATGATCACAGACCATATGTTCGAAGTTTCGAAATACCAATATTCTGAATGGGAAATCGCATACAGCATGGACCAGGAGATTTCCCTTGTTCTCGCTGTAGTGCGATCTTGGAGTTAGTATATTTAAGTAAGGGGGGGTGTGGGGGGTGCAGGGGGGCAAAGCCCCCCTGCTATACACAGTTTAATGTGTGTTTTTTTTCTTATTTTTACGGGTCTAGTTCACATTTTCGAACATTCAAATTTTCGATCATATGGTCTCGGCCATATGAATTTCGAACATTTGAGCATTCAGTTATGTGAAGTAGACCTGTATTTACATACATATATGTTTGTGTGTGTGTTTATATATATGTAGACATGTGCATGTGGGCAGCCATGGTGGTGCAGCGGTTAGCGTTGTCGCCTCACAGCAAGAGGTCCTCTGGTTCGATTCCCTGCCTAGGGTGCCTTCTGTGTGGAGTCTGCATGTTCTCCCTGTGGTCGTGTGGGTTTCATCCGGGTGCTCCGGTTTCCTCCCACATCCCAAAAACATGCTGTAGGTGGTTTGGACACTCTAAATTGGCCCTAGGTGTGAGTGCGTGCATGTGTGTGCCTTCTGTGGAAGGTTGGGCGCCGGGCTGGCAACTCGACACTGTAAAAACTCCACTGTCAATCATGAGCAGACAGGTGATCCACTGTGGCGACCCCTAACCGGGAAAAGCCGAAAGAAGAAGATGTGCATATAAGCATATATCTATATATGTGTAGATATATATGATGTATATATGTGTTTATATATATGTCTACACATGGATATATGTGTATTTCTGGACATACATGTATATATATATATATATATATATATATATATATATATATATATATGTACACATATGCATATCTATATATGGGGTACATTCAGACATCAGGTTCAAAATCTCACAACACTATTCCTGCACAGCTGTACTGTTCTGCCTTGCTACAACACAGACAGGTGCCACATATGGACATAGCCTGACATTAGGGGATATATGTAGGACCAGATTGCAGGTAACCCTATTACACACCTATGTCATTTCTGCATGCTACAATGCAGGTGCACCTGAGTATCCTGCAAGAGGTGGGCTGTGGTACCCACATGTCCATCATTATGGCATTACTTCCACCACCAGCTAATGGCCACAGTAATGTAATCCTTTGCATTACACAACACACACTATGTTGGCATACATCTTATCAGTCAGTGCTGCTCTGCACAGTTGACGGGTATGGCCCACTACCCACAGGGACAGACCCTATTGTCCTTCGCAGTTGTTCAGCTGAACATCATTACAACCACAACACCTGATGGCACATATAAATCATCCACATCGTCTATCCCATTATTATGGATGAAGTACTACAGTCAATTACATGCATATATACTTCACATACCTGTTCTGGGAATGATGTCTCTTCTGGATATTTGCTGGATGTTTTTATTTCTTGTGTTTGTTTTTGCCTTTCAATCACTCTCTCTCTCTCTGTCTCCCTCTCTCTCTATCTTTCTCCCTCCAGTAAATGGATTGAGATGCTTTGAAAAGATTGCAGCATGGATTTTGTAGGTGATGCACATGATCAGGTGATGGCCTCTGCACCAATCAGTGTCCTCCGCTTACTACCTGCAAGCAACATGCTGTGTAGTACTTCCAATTACCACTGTCATGGCAACCAACTATTATAAATCAATACATCATGTGGGAGTGGTCTCTTTACCTTTCCTGTATGGTGGACATCTTTCCTGTGTGTGGGCAGCAGTGTCACAGACAGCAGGTAGCTATGCGTACATGAGAACCTGCACACTCAGGTGAGCTACATATTTGTAGGAGGTTCCAGAACTACAGACAGAGTGTGAGTAGTATTGTTGTATGCATTGTATAGCATCAGTGTTACAGGGTTTGTGTGTACATACTAGTTTGGAATGCAGTCTGTCTGCATAGCTCACAACTGTGGGCCTATCCACTTGATGGCCAGAGGTGTGCTATAATGTTTTGTCTGTCCACCACACAGGTCTTGTGTCAGCTATATCACTGGCAGTGTGTGTGTTGAGTGCTATCAGTACATGACTACATCCAAGTCTGTTTCTAACTTCATATTCCTGGCTAAGGGTATTTTGCAGACTATCCTGTAACACCAGCAACTTGCTTAGTGTATTACAACATTATTTCACATATGGGCCTGTGTTCCAGCCTCTGTCCTCCACCAACATACCAGGCTTTGTACATATGACATGCTGTCAGGAGTAGTTATGTAGTGGGCTGTGAGTATTTCATGCTGCCATTCCTGCCATCAGTCCACTGCTTTTGTGGCCCCGCACATATTGTGGGGTTGGATGCATATATGTGTGGGTTTCATCTACACAATACATGTGTGTCCTTATGCACTCCAGATGCCAGTGTATGTAACAGTGGTATATGAACCTGTATTATTTAGTCTATTGGGGGAATGCACCATAACAAACCTAGGTTGTTACAACATGTGGGGGTAACAGGGGTAGGCTGCCTTAAGGTATCCGTATGTACATTACCATACAATTCACCTTGGGTAAATGTAGGCCTACTGCTTCCTGCCATACAGACTGTTCTGTTTCTCAGTGTGATTGTGATCATGTCAATTATGCCTTGTTATGTAACAAATACATCCCATTGTGTCAACTGAGGTCTTTACCCCCTAGGGATTGTATACAGAGTGCAGTTAGAGTCTGCTGGACTATACATCTGCATTACTTACTGTTGATTGAATGTTATCCTCTGGCCCTGTCTGCCTTTACTATTGTACTGCTTGAAGTCCACAGCCTGAACAGCAACATATGTAAAACATTCCAGACTGATGTATTAATATAACTGTTTCTCAGTTGCATTACTCGGTTTATATGTATGTCAGAGTCTAAACAGCTATATGACATGGCATATACAACTGTAATAGTAAACAAATAAAGTTTTCCCATGTATGCAAACCTGTGTATGGTATATGTTGCAGGCAACAATTGTCATTTGTATGGGTGGCTCATAGAGTGCCCACTTGGTAAGGTGGCAACTGTAGGCATATTGGCTGTTCCGTATTGTGTGCACCTTCTACATATGTATCTTCCTATACATATCTCTGTGTGTGTATGTGTAGTTACATATATATCTATACATATATATATATATATATATATCAGCATATATGTGTCTGTGTATATGTATCTTAGGAATGTTTATTGCTTCCACATTGTACATTCCCTATGGTAGCCAGACTGTACTGCTTGATATGTTACTGATACCAGCCTGACATCATACAGGTGGGATGGAGTACTATTAACATCTTGTGCCCATGTTGTGTCAGGTCCTGGTTATGGGATTTGCAACAGTTGGTATTGTATTACAGGGCAGATGTGTTTGGCTGTGGGGGGGGGGAATCTATATGTACAAGATGTATGTTGTTAGGGCCCCTCACCCCCATTAACGGTGCATGTGGACATATATGTTTTTGTTATGTTCTCTTTTATATCTATAAATACATGTCTGTATATACCTATATAGATATATATTTATGCTTACACACACACACACACACACACACACACACACATATATATATATATATATATATATATACATATATATGTGGGCATATATATCTATAGATGTATGCATATATATGTATATATGTGTGTGTATGTATATATATATATATATATATATATATATATATATATATATATATATATATATAGATATGTTATATCTATTTAGTTATAAATATACACACACACACACACACACACACACACACACACACACACACACACACACACACACATCTACATGTTTAAATACATTTCCTGTACTGTTGAATGACATTGCTGGATGATATGTTTGTGAAAACATCAGGGTTATGTATATCTGACATGGCTTAGTGGTAAATTACTTTGGCTATGGTGTACGGGGTCCTGGGTTCGAACCTTGCAGATGTTGTTTATTTTGTTGCTGAGCAGAACAAGGGCCATTGGATATAGAGTGGTTAAGGCACTTTTAAGCAGTTGTAAGAGGGTTTGCACAGGTTTGCGCGGAGGTAAGCACTGCTAACTTCCCGTTACAGTTTCTTATACTCAGTTAGCTTCTAAATTGCTTAACCTGTTTAGGCATTGCTTACCCTGACACAAACAAGCTTAAACCCACTTACTGCTGCTTAAAAGTGATTACTCCTGCTTACCCCTGCACTAATTTCTTTAAAAGAAAAGGGTTGATAGGAAAGTGGTGAAAAAGGGGTACAAAGAGGGAAAGACAGCAGAGAAAATAGCTATGGTTTTGCAGGAGGGTGTAGGGAATTTCCATAGCTGCCCATTTCTTCTACAGAAACAGCTGTGCATATACAATGAATTCAGAGGTAGATTTGGATACTTAAACCCCTGATAGAGGAGCGAGGACAACAATAATATGTTGTGAGGCCAATTAGGCCAGGTGGACACATGCAAAATGGACAGCTATGTATGGGGTGATTTTTTTAGGGGGAACAGATTGCCCTTTTGTTTTTTTTTCAGGTGAGAGTGGGATGTTAGGGAAGGATAGTAGGTATATTTGGGGAGGTAGGTTGGGTAGGTTTACAGACAAGACAAACAAGATGCATACAGGGGCAGTAGATGACACATGTGTGAGGTAAAAACCTTGATGGGGAGGGGTGTTGGGAAATCAGAAGCCCATGAGGCCCCTAGTGGAAAAAGTGGGACTGAGGTCTCCACCCATGGGCAGTCACCACTGCACCTTTACAGCCCTGAAGGTGGCTGTGCTGGGGGCCAAGTCAGAGAGCCAGGCTGACCCTCTAGTCATGACACGCACCCCTCGAGCTGGCGTAACAGATCTCCAAACTGCTTTTTGAACTCGCTACGCACCATGACCCAGACCTGTCAATGAGTGACAGGTTCCTGTCTGCACCCTCTCTCGAGGAGGTGAGCCCCATCCCCTGAGGCAGTTCCACCCAAAGGTGGTGCAGGACCAACGGACAAGGAGGTCTCGGGTTGGGCCCCAGACGTGCTGGTGCCCGGTGCCACGGCCACCTGATGTGGGACAGGTGGATCCGCTGTGACCCGCATTCCCATACGTGCTATGGTGTTTATAGTTAGTAGAAGCAACACTTTCTGGGATTAGGTATAACAGCATGCATAGATATTCCCATTAACCTAGACACCAGATATGGAACAATTGCATAGCAAATGGAACACATGCATATATGGGATCTCAGTGGTAATAACAACAGCATGCAGGTACATTGATGGCACCATGCCACCAGTGTTGGAGTATTTCAACATAACACATGCATAGAAACAGATTTAAATAATTATCAAACAATAGGACATATATCCCAACATGACAGTGAAGTCATCATGTACCAATTGAGGTGGGTATTTAGTGTATTGTTGGAGATATGGTGGGGGGGAGAAAGATGTCAATTAACAACTGGTATATTCCTGTAGTTTGCATTATTTTCCTAGTCAGTGCTGTTATCTGTACCTTACAAGTATTACTAAACTACCCTATTGCCTTAGTTTGGATAGTGATATGGCTGTCGACATCTATATACATACTGGTTTTACCTGCAGTGTACACCTCTTACCTGGTATACCTGTGGAGGAAATGGTTATTAACACTAACTGTTTCTACACATACTCCCAGATTCCAGGTTGATGTTGTTCACATACCTGTCCATCTCTTTCTGCACAGACTCTGGCCATGACTTGACCTCATGCAGGTGAACCGGGACATATTTAGACTATTATTCTCTTCAACCTTTTGTGACTTACAACACTCGTATACAGGCTTTCCTAGACAGTTATATTATGTTGCACAGTGTGGGTGGCAGTGATCAGTGATACCTTATTATTCAAAGCAACTGCAACACTCACAACACGATACAATAGCAGAGTAAACAGTACCAGTACAGGGTATCAAGCTTTTATTTCTTGGCTCAGTATTCATATCAGACGTACCCGTGGGAGCAATGTTTGTTAGCACTACCTGAATGTTGCCACACAAAGTACCAGATTTCACATTAGTATTATGCAGTTACATCTCACTCTGTTACTGTACACACTCTGGTCACAGCTTGACAACATGGGGGGTGTAGATGGGAAATGCTTGTCTTATTACTCTCATAAAAGTTTGGGGAGTTGCTAGAGTGACTGGTTTGTTCTTATAGATGTGTGACAATCAGTTGTATTCCATGCTTGCAGCCTATATATATGGGATCATCCCTCTGTTTTCCCAGGGGGACACAGTGACAGGCAGCAGATATGGGCCAATATACTGGACATTCTGGACAGTTGTGGGGTATGATTCGATATGCAAACTGCTACCACTCCCAGGATTTGAACCATGGCTGCGTGTGCTAAAAATTCAACAGTTCACGTCTCAATTGTGTGTGCTATTTGGATTTTGTTGTCCTTCTTTTCAATGTTTTCTGTCTTTGTTTCTCCCAGTTGTACTAGCTGACCTCTCGGGATTACACCAGTCATATACAGACATTCCTACACATTTTTAATTTATGGTGCACAGTGTGGGTAACAGTACTTAATACAACAGCACTATTAAGTAATTGCAAATCTACATTACCATATGATACCAGAGTAAACAGATGCAGTCCAGCAATTAAACCTTCATTGTCAGGCTATTATGCTTTCATTTACATACAACCTATATGAGACTCCTCCTGCCATATTCTCTGGTGTATGCAGTACTTGGCTTATACAATACAGGTTTTATACAGGCAATTGCCTTACTAATACACATAGATTTATTTCTTATGACAGTACATGCAAGAGTATTACTAACCTGGCTCGCGTCACAACCTCTCCAAGAGACAGCCATGGGCCTCCTGTTTCACAGCCTGCTCACTTGCCACTGTGAAGGACATAAGAGGAATATTTAGCCATACTTATCCATAATATATATGACCTGGCAATTATTAAACAGGTAGTGGAGTGATGCTTACACACTTTTGGGACCTTCCCTGTCATCCTAGCATCTTGGATCCACTGGTCCAAGAGAATCCTTTTTCACCACTTCAGGTCAGCATAGTGATGCCTGACCTGCTCACCAGTTTGGGGTATGCCAGTGCGAGGTCACAGCGAGATGGTCCCAGTCTTCTGCTTTATATTGGGAACCCTGTACTGGCCCTGCAGCAGTCTCTGCTCATGGTCTTTGACAAGGAGTCCTGCCATGACTCTTGACTCCTAGATGCCCCAGCACTGTGCCCAAAAGTGCACTCCCTCTCCCATTCCTGACATTGTGCCTGCAAGAGGAAGCTACAACCAGTTATGAGATGTATTCCCGCCTGTTGGGTTTAAGTAGGACTGATGTCCCGCACTTTGCCATGAATGGATGGTTTTGAAAAGGCTAAGCTATGGGCAACCCTGCTTACCTAAGGCTGGCATTGTTTAAAGGGGTATACCACTGGGCAAATTGAGTTAGCTGGCCTACACATTGCTTACATCTACTAAGCTGGCCTGTGCAATGCTTAGCGTTGCTTAATATTTACTTTGCATTTTATTTGCTTTTTGGCATTGATTTATTATTCATTACATGTTATATATATGTCTGGTATCCATGATTCATGTGTATGTACACTGTATGGGGTCCTTGTGTTTAATAGGGGACTTCAACACTCTATTACAATTACACCTCACATCTGGGCTTCCTTCAGTATTCCAGTTCACATATTTATATTATGCAGTAGGTTATAGAACATATGACTGCATGCTGATTCCTTTCACATGTTCAGTTTGATTTTACTATAGTAAGGATTTGTTTGGTGATACCTCAATCTTATGTACTGCTGTGATGGCTTGGTGGTTAACTACTGTGACTATAGTGTATAGGGTCCTGGGTTCAAGACCTGCAAGGTGGTTTATTTTGTTGCTGGCCAGAACAGCGGCTGTTGGATACAGAGTGATTAAGGTACTTTTAAGCACTTGTAAATGGGTTTGCACAGGTTTGCATGAGGGTAAGCAATGCTATCCTCCCATTAAATATACTTACAGAGAGTTAGCTTCAAAATTGCTTAACCTATGTGCACATTGCTTACCCCCATGGAAACGGCCTTAAACCCAGTTACTAGTGCTTACATATTCTTACTTCCACTTACTACTGCTTAATAGTGCTTACACTTGTTTACTAGTGCTTATTCACGCTTACCACTGCACTAATTTAGACAGTAATGTCCAAAGGTTCTCGGGAAGGTGGGGGATTTGGAAGCTATATGGAGTTATCTTTCATTACACATTTTACCTTCTATTTGTATCCCTGATTCCTGTGTACATATACTGTGTGGGGCACATGTGATTATCTGTGGACTTTGCAACATTATGACACTGACACCTCACATCTGCATGTAATGTAGTACTCCAGTCCACAAATATATGTTATTTAGTAGATTATGCAACTAAAAATATTGGTCATAATGTGATTTGACATGGAAAATGGAATGTGCTGCAGTGGGAATTGAATCGGGAATAACTGCTCGTAAGGCGAATGCTCTGCCCACTACACTATTGCTATACTGCTTCATTTGTATATATCTTGCTTTTTTATCCTCTTCTGCTATTTATGCTGCATTAACATTAGCGAAGCGATAGGCAAAGATTGCACCTACGGTTAAATTTAATCTGTTTCATAAAAAAAAATCTTTATATTTTTTGTGTTAACTATTGCTCTTGTACATGTGGGGGGATATTGCTAGGGGTATGCGTACACCTATGAGTGGTCTTGCTCATTCTTTTAGCACTTTCTGGTGTTCTTCATTGCAGTGGGGTGTATATTCAGAGAGCTATGCTCTCAGACATGCCCCCTGCACTCTTACATGCTCCATGTAAGATTAGGAGCTCAGGCAGCGCACCTTCATTAATATGCATGACACACTGCCGTCCTGTTCCTAAACGGCTGCTTCTGTGCAGGATTTAGCTAGGCCTGAATGGAAGAATAGTAAATCTGGGGGACTGTGTTTACTGTAACTTATAAAATTCAGTTTAAGACATTGAACCTTAAGAATACTACCACTATAAAAATAGTTTGTG
The DNA here is from genome assembly GCF_019279795.1 of Protopterus annectens. NCBI lineage: Eukaryota > Metazoa > Chordata > Ceratodontiformes > Protopteridae > Protopterus > Protopterus annectens. The sequence goes on from NC_056735.1 coordinate 585,541,642, forward strand.
CTGAAGAGTTTGCCATTTGCACTTCTTTCATAATCCCTATGGTTCCAGAGATATGAACATTTGTTTAAAATGTGAGGATATCATTTGATTTTGTTAAAAGTGTTAAGCTCCACTCATTGGAAGTTACAGTGCAAACTTCCTGAGCTCCATTGGAGTGAATGAGTTAACACAAGTGCCACAGCACAAGTCTGGCTTTCATAGTGTTAGATAACACTTTACGGATGATGACATCAGCAGTGTATTTTTGGGAGAAGATGTTGGTAGACCTGTATGAAATGGTTGTCAAGGCATGTATGACTGTAAAAACTACTGGTTTCCATGAAAGTTGATTGCTGACAGTACAATGCATAGTGATGTTCTGAATACACACATTCACACTACTTGACTGCAGCAATATTAAAACCCTCCTCCTAACTAGTTACTTAAGCTGGAGAACACAGTACTTAACGTAAGCACTGCAGCACAAGTCTTGCACTGTTGCTGGACCCTTCATAGAGGATGACATCATCATTGTATGTTTGGGAAAAGATGTTGAGAGGCCTGTATGAAATGGCGGTGTAGGCATGTACATGTTGAAAATGTTGTTCTCCATGAAACTTGACTGACAACAGTAGAATTAAGACTCATGCTATTCAGACTATGAACACACACACTTTCACATACAGATACACACACAATGTGGCTGTTGTGTTAAGTTAACCACTATTTAATTATTTATTTCCCATCTGCAGAACACAGTAATTAATATTTGTGCCATCACAAAACTCTGCTTTTTCCTTGTCATAGTGTTCTTTGTAGATGATGACATAATTGTTATATGATATCCTGTTATGAGAGGGTATGCAAAGTGTGGACTTTGATTTTCTGTTTTGGTTCTAATGTGTAGATATACTTTAAAATACAGTTTCTCTCACTAGATGCAATAAGCTTTTAGGAATGCATGTTGCAGACCTGAGACATATGCACCTTGTTTAGCAGCATGTTGTGTACATTACAAACTTACAGTCACACACACACATACACATGCGCACACACACACACACACACACACACACACACACACACACACACACACACACACACACACACACACACACACACACACACACACATTTTGTGATCCTCATGGAAGCAAGTGCTAATGTATGTGTGTTCATATCTGTGATGAATTGATGTACATAGTAAGACGTATAAGACAGTCTCATTATCTATTGTCAGTATAAAGCTTTAGATGATGCAACAATGCAGTTTTGCTATTTATTTTTGTAGTGTAGTTGACATTTTTGAACTATTACTGACATACCCATTTTCAGCTGCATGGATGCAAAGCACAAGAGTCTGAGTAAATATGCATTCAGTCACTAACAAGTCCCTTCCCTTTGGTGATGTTTTTACATGGATTTTAATGAGATGAAGAGTAGCTATGCAATAAACATAGTAATAACTGCCAATCAGCTCTTTCTATAGTGCACTGCTGAGCAACTGGTTTGCACATATGACAGCAAGAGTTTGTACAAGTGAGATTCACATTTTATGAATACAATTTGAACTTGAGTAGTACTTATGCATATATGCTATGGGAGAAATAGCTGACAGATACAGTGCTGTTCATACTACTGTTTATGTTGGAAATGTTGTGTCATAACTTTTAAGACATTATGGACTGTCTGTATTACCTTCCCTATTTGTGTAGAGTTAAGGGATGAGGAAAAGTGGTTCTCTATTTAAATGGGAACATAGAAATATATTATTATTGGTTCACCTTCCTTCAAACAAACATGCTAAGTTGTGAGGCATGGCCATCAGCTCTTTGGACAGTACTGAGTGTAAGAAATATACCTCCTGCTCAGCTGCCCATGTGGCAGCACATGTAAGAGCAGTGAACTCATTTTTAATGTACAAATGACACATGGTTTGAATCCAGCTCAATTTATTGTTTTACATGTTGTCAGGATAGCATTACATAAATAAATGTGATAATTCCTGCAAATGTGAGAGGCAATGACTACAGTGAAGTATTGTATAAAAATGAACATCAGTGAATAGATTTATGTCAACAGTACACATACGGATTTGCATTTTTATACAATAAGCAGTCTAAATAAAAGATAGAGTAAATGTTTCAAAGTACTGCCTTTATTCTCCTTTATCTGTGAGTTCCCTTATGCATTGAACTGAAGCAGCATTGTGTGGAGGTAACTGCTCTAGTGTGGCCAGTGCCATAGGTCATGAAGAGCCATTCACTGTTGCTCAGCATTGATGCACAATGCCTAACTCTGTGCAAACACAGAGAACAAAAAGGGAAGGGCTTTATAAGATGGCATTCCTGCCAGATGTGTGGTGTGTTATTCTATTTTTTGACCAGATTAAATGTGTAAAAATAGGGTAGATAGGATAGTGGTGAAATGGAGGGGGGACTGGGGAAAGTACAAAGGGGAAGCAGTATTGGAATGTGCAGAAGATAATTAGGAAAGAACCATAGCTATCCACTTCTTCAGCAGTGTAATATAAGCATGCATAGCAAATTGGATGAATTTGAAGCCACCTCAACACAGATGGGTGACAACAATTCAATCACATTGTATAGCCAATTGGACCAAATCAAGTGTATCAAGAAGACACATGTGTGAAGTGGAGAGGTATGTGTGGGATGACACTTTTTTGTTGGATAGGTGCCCAGTCTTTTTATTTTATTTCAAAAAGAGGGGAATGTTGGGGAAAGGACTTAGTAATATATGTCAGGGACAGGTATGTAGGGTAGTTGAGGAAGCAGGTGCAGGCAGTCAGGATAATCAATAGAGAGACAGGGAAGGTGAGGGATGCAAATGGTTGGAGGACACCATGAATGGGAATAGGGACAGAACATTGGAGACACATGTCCATCAAGCATGGGGACAGTGAGACTCTAGTCCTCACCCTGATAACTGTCATCACTGTCCCCTTCCTCAGCTTTCTGTTGGATTGCTTGACATGTATGTTTTCTCTGCATTTGAACAAGTAACTCCTGCAGATGGCTGAGGCATGCACCAATGGTATATTCTATGACTTCATGCACCATAGCTGGCAGCTCTTGACAGGAGATAAAATCTCCACTTCCACCAATACACCCAGAGAGTATCACTGCACCAGCTGCCAGGGTAATGATAGCTGGTGTTGAGGGCCTGGGTAGTGCAGGGGCAGCTGAGGCAGTACTGCCAGGTTGCATCCCAGATGTCCTGGACGTTGTGTGACAGCTGTTGGATGGGGGTGACAGGCTGAGCCACAGCAGTTGGCCTACCTCCCTGTGTTGGAAATCATTTTATTGGTTGTCAGAAAATTTTGACATCAGAACAGTGTGATCACACATATGAAAATAAAAAAAGAGATAACGGTCAGGTAAGAGAAAAAAAGAAAAAAAAAGATAATTAGAACCATTATATGTCACATGCAATAGATTTCTATAATAAAAATATATTTTTAATTTTATGTTAACTATACTTTTTAAAAATCCAAACTAGGTCTGAGAATTGTTCCAAATAATCCTTGCAATATGCATACACTGCACATATGCTTTTAAAAATAATACTGATTAAGTTAACAACATGGCATATGTTAATATTTTGTTGAAATCAGTTTTTAATATTTCTTTTTTTGGTATGTATTTGTTACTTGTGGGATTTGAACCCACAATGTCTGAATACACTATTACAATTGACTCTTACAATTACTTTGTTAGTAATATATGGAAGAGCAATACTTTTAATAAAATAATTGTTAATTTGTGCTGCATACATACTCCTTGCTTCTTTCAGTCTTTCTAAGCATTCAGAATGGGCCTCCCTATTTGTTGTAATCTCCTGGCCAGCTGTGAAATACAGAGAAGAGAAAAAAGGAAGACCATTATGTATATCAGTCTTGGCTATTTCCAGCTTTGTCTATAATTTAAAGTATCTTTATCTGTATATTTACACAAGTGTGGGATGTCAGCAGTCCTAAACTCATCCAGCCACTGGTTGACTTGTTCCTGCTTGCACCTTTTCAGGCCAGTGTAATGGTGTCTGCATTGCTCCCCACTGACTGGAATGTCATTTCCCTGGTGACAGTCTTGGATAGACTATTCCAAGCCTTTGATTTATAAATTTATATTGAGACTTGGTATAGTCTCACTGCAAAAGCCTATGGCTGTGGCACTTTACAAAGAGACCAGTATTCTGTACTCCTCTACACCCCATCTTTGAGCCCTAAATTGGGCACCTTCCTTCCTAGCTCCTGCCATGTCTACACAGGTCATCCAGCAAAAATCAAAGTGTTTTCCTGCCAATTCATGATATCACATTTTACGGCTAGTGTGCAAACCCACACAACCATGACAACCATGTTTGCATGATGTTAAGTGGACAGCAATAATGACAAATAGAGAGAGCAACAGTTTATGAAGCAGGAAGGGTAATGTGACAGTTGGCATTTATGGCTTGTCTGCTGCTATACCTGTTAGATGACTTGTCTTTTAATATATGTATTGGGAGGTATTGATATATTTTTGTGGGGCTTTACACACTGATAACAGTAATTAGTGCAATGTAGGATTCAAACCTATGTACAATAGGCAATACATATTCCTCCACATAGGTGTTTTTTTCATCATTGCCAAAGAAGAAGTGCTTCTCTGACATGTTCATTCATTATATAGACACTTTAAAGAGTAAGTGGTTAACCATGTATGTGTGTGACCTGAAAAGGTCCCGGTTTATGCATTCTCATGTGTGATGCAGGAATAATGTGTGACAATATACTGGAAATGCATATGAATGTATTACTTGCAGGAAAGATTTCCGAGTTCTGGGTCAGACCACACAATGCATTCTGTTTTTCAGCCAGACTTGTGTTATGTGAGTTGCGTAGGTAACTATCAGTGAAGTATGAAGTCTAGTCCAGAGCAAAAAAAAGAAACTTTTAATTTCAGCAACATAATTGTCAAAATACTCCCAGTCACACATATAATAATTCATATGATATCCACTGATATACATACATTTGCTATGTATAATTATCTTTATATTGTTAATTTTTATTCAGAATTAACTAGAACAGCAATAATAAAGTCTGCAGTGTGCTAGATTAGAAGTTAACAAAGATAAGGATGGGCAGCAGTTGTATTTTTACACTCATTACTGTCCAGAATGCTCATTGCCACAAAGAAGTGTTTATCAGATATGTTCATTACTTATATAGACACATTAAAGAGTTGAATGGTTAACCATGTATGTGTGTGACCTGACTGTCAGTAAGTATGAAGTCCAGCCCAGCTCAGAAAAAAAAATGTTAATTGCAGAAACCTGATTGTACTGATACTGACAGTTACACATTTAATATATATCTTAACGTGTATGCTCACTCCACCTGCTATAAATAGTTATTTTTATGTAGAATTATTTTTATATTATTAATTTTATGTAAGTTACAGTGGAACAGCATTAATAAAACTTTGAGTTTTTGATATTAGAACCTTGGCTCACCTGTATTATGGCTATGAACTTAAACGGGTTTATGATTATTCATCGAAGAGTAAAAGCATCTAATGGCATTACGTTGTAAATATTATTTATTGAAACCTCCTCATGTGGGGGCTACACCCCTCATACCCTGCTAGTTATATATACCAACTCTGAGATTGCACTACAATGGGGAAAGGGCAAATGTCCTTATCTCTACCATAATGCGATCTTAGTCAGAATGACTAGATGAACTGCATGCGCAACAATAAATGCCATTTGATGCTTTTTTTTTCAATAGACATGTATACGAAATTATACTTGCTGCTACAAGGAGAGCCAGGCAGTATTACAGTATGAGTGCTGACTACCACACAAAGCTGCTTACCATGTTTGTGTTATAGAAGGCAAAAGAAATAATGTATAGTTTTTTAAAGTAACAATTTCTCTTTATTTTCTGCAAGTGTTGTGTATGCATGATGACTGCCACACAATGCTGTTTATCATGTTTGTGCAATGGAAGTCAAAAAACTTACAATGGATCTTTTTTGAAAGTGACAATGTCTGTTTATTGTCTGCAGGTGTTGTTCAACTGAAGGTGTTAACGTATGCATGCTGAATGTTGCACAATGATGCAAAGTGGAGATGCACTTCTTAATGCAACATCCATTAAATCTGAAATATTTATACATTTCGCAGTGTTTGCACTAAGCCACATACTGCACAAATATTAATATTAAAAAAAATACAAAATTCATTTTAACATGTGTTCGAGATTTTTACACAACTCTGAATTTGAACTATAATACTAAGGAACCCACAAAATATACTTGGAGAGTCTTATCTATCCTTGACACAGAAACAACTTTGCAGCAGGAAAGAACCTCATGTGCATACAAGAAATTTCCATTGCCTCTACAGTATTAACAAGACATATACCATTGTACACTCTCAATTGTTTGTACATGTTGGATTATATATTTTGTGCAATGATTTATCACACAACCATTTATGAATGTCTGCACCAATGCAGTTCTGTCTTCTCTTTGTATTGTATTTATTATTCTCTTATCTGTGTTGTACTCTCAGACATGCAGTCTATAGTGCATTTTGTATCACTGTCCTTTAAATGTATGATAAAAATACATGAGGGTGAAAAACATTTTTCAGCAAAGGAATGACAGTTTGGCTATTACAGAACAGAAATTTGAAATGTGTGCTGTTTAGTTCCATTAAAAAGTTTGCCAGAGTTACTTCTATAAAATGCACAAAAGCAGTCCGGACAAGCACCGTAAAGCCCAAAAAAATGTTAAAGTCCTTATTGTGAAGGCTGTTTGCAATACAAGCTGTAACACTGAAATTGAAATCCACTTGCACGTATAAAGCCACACTGAAGTCAGAAAAAACTTAAACCTTAACGCACTTTATTGTTAAAACAAGCGTTTTCGCTGTGGTTAAAACTACAGCTTCATCAGAGGCAAAAGTAAAATGCAGTGTCAGAGTCAAGTTTTTATGCAACACACCCACGCCTTAATTAGTAATGCAATCACAATGAAGGCGTGTTAGCAGCATTTCTTGCAAAAGTAAATTCAGGGAATGAAAGCTCTGTTTAGGAGCATTCTCAAAAGTATGTAGTTTCATACTTTTAAAACAGTTGGAAACCATAAAACATTGATGCATCAGCAGTTTGTTACATTCATACACCAAGCAAATGTGCATTAAAAGCATGAAAGTGCGTAAGAAATATATACACAATAAAAGCAGTCTAAAAACAATGCATAACAGTTCTGCATATAAAAAATGTTTATAGAAAAGTGTTTGTAAAAAAGTATCTAGTGAAATCACTACCTGCAACTGCAGTTGGAAGCCTTGCTAAGTATAAATCTTAACAGTGGTGGAAAGTATATGTTACTACAAATTACTATTAAAGTAAAATAAAATGAAGTGAAAAGTGAAGTAAGACAAAGGTAAAGGAGTTATCTTTTATAGCTCCTCATTTTCAGGACACAAGCTATATTGCAATGTTCACTCAAACCTGGGTACGAAAATGAGTCTAGTAATATTTGCCATTCTAGCTCCTTATTCTCCAAAAAGAGAGGTACTGGACCCCCTCTTTCTGTTTTCTTGACCTGGTCAATTGCAATAAAATGAAAGCTATGTCCTTGATGTTTCATTACGTGTTTAGCTAAAGCGTTTTCTTTTTTCAGTTTCCTTATGGCATAATCATGTTGGTACAGCCTATCCCGTAGTCTCCGGTCAGACTTGCCTATGTAAAATGCTTCACAGCAGTTACACTTAGCTAAATAGACTATGGATCTAGAATCACAGTTAAGCTTATGTGTAATGTGGTACTTTTTGTTGCGTATTACAAAGGAATTGGAAGCCTTCACAAGGTGGCAATAGTTACATGCCCTGCACTGAAAACAGCCTTTTGTTCTAGTCATTAGCTCCGTCTGTTTACTTCTTTCTAGCAAAGTTTTCAAATTATTGCCTCTCCTATATGCTATCAGAGGTTTTGTGCCTAACTTGTCCATGAGTTCCTCATTATTTGTTATGTAATACCAATTTTTATAAAGTATTATTTGAATATTCCTCGAGTCAATACTGTAATTTGTGATGAAACTATTTACAAACGAGGTCCCTGTTATCTCAGTGTTGCAGGTTGCCCTAAGAAAGGGTATGTTCTCCCCAATCCACGGATTAGCCTCTAAGTCTTCCTCTTGTCCACTGAAAATTTTGTGTGGAAGTAAGGGTAGAAATTGACCTTCCCTTCTTTTATTATTGACCTCATCCAGTATTTCTTCAAATAAAGTATTTGGGTATCCTCTGTTGGTGAACATTACTTGCAAGATTTTACATTCTTCTTGGAATAGTATCTCATTACTGCACATCCTGGCTGCTCGAATTAGCTGTCCCTGTATGATAGCCTTCTTTTGCTTGAATGGGTGGCAGCTGTTGTAATGTAAAAAGGAGTTGCAGTAAGTTGGTTTTCTGTATATCTTTGAAGAATATTCACAATTGTTAACTTCTTTATACAAGTGAACATCAAGGTAGTCAATGCTTAGCTCTGAGAATTTAGATATGAATTTTAAAAAGTCAGTTGTGTTATTAATAGAAGAAACAAATTCATTTGCTAGTGTCTCATCGCCATCAAAAAGGATGAAAATATCATCCAGGTATCTTGTGTAGAACTTGATGCGGTTCATTGTGTTAATGTCCTTAAGAATGTTGTCAACCTCCCAGTAGGCCATAAATAGGTTAGCTACTGTAGCACCACATGGGGACCCCATAGCTACACCTTGTTTCTGGAGATAATATTTCCCATTAAAGATGAAGAAGTTGGATGTAAGTATGATGTCTAAAAGTTTGGATACTAAATCAATTTCATTTTTGGGTGCCCCCAAACGATCTAACATCAGTGAAATCCATTCAATAGCCTCCAAGTGAGGTATAGACGTGTATAGATCTATGACGTCGATAGTGAGGAAGTTCAGTGAGTCGCTGTAATCAATTTCACTTATCTTTTTTAAAAATGTCCACGAGTCCTTGCAAATTGGATTATATATTTTGTGCAATGATTTATCACACAACCATTTATGAATGTCTGCACCAATGCAGTTCTGTCTTCTCTTTGTATTGTATTTATTATTCTCTTATCTGTGTTGTACTCTCAGACATGCAGTCTATAGTGCATTTTGTATCACTGTCCTTTAAATGTATGATAAAAATACATGAGAGTGAAAAACATTTTTCAGCAAAGGAATGACAGTTTGGCTATTACAGAACAGAAATTTTAAATGTGTGCTGTTTAGTTCTATTAAAAAGTTTGCCAGAGTTACTTCTATACTTTGCAAGTGTATCCTGGGTGACACACTCAGTGCCGATAAGGTAGTCTGAATTGCTGTTGTATCTTCCTTCTTCCTCACACTAATTATTCACAGGTGCAATCCATTAACAGTGAGGTAGAGCCTACACTATGTTTATGTCTGATACGCAAAGTCAAATGTTTGGTACTCAGCAATTCTTGTGAGCTCACACCTCAGTTGCATCTTCACTGTGCTCAGAGACCTGAATCTAGACAACAAAAAGGTAACCATGTAGCTAGGGAACTTGAAGGTGAAGAGATTTGTGTATTTGGACAAAATAGAAGATTGCTATTTGTTTTACATTATCTGCAGAGAAGGCTTCTAATTTTGCTAAGGTATGATTGTATTTTTGAAATAATTTCTAGATTTTTTGATATTTTACAAATCAAATTATATAAATATCCAGTAAAAAATGGAACTTTTATCTGTATGCACTTCTTATAAGTTCACTGTTGGCATAGGTATTTTTGTCAGGCATTCACATTTCTCAGATAGGCAGAATATTAACTTTCATCACAAGTGTTATTGTTAAAATTGTTGTTTTATAATCTTCTATGTTATTGCAGGGAAAGGTAGTCTACCATGTTAATAATATGTAATTCTTCTGAGATTCTCCAGAGACACCTACAGGGGAGTGCTGGGCACAGTGAGAGGTGACTGGCAAACATATAAAATTGACTTTTCTGTTGTAAATGTGTACACATTGTGAGAACTGAGTTGAAAGCATATATACCAACTGAATTATGTGGTATTCCTTGATGTGTACAAACCTTCATTTGTTTGTTGTTTTGGCGGTGGAGGAGCTACCTACCCTTTGTGTGTTGACACAACAAAAATGCATTTCAAGTGCTTTTCTTTTGAAAATGTGTAGTCATCCTGTTATTTCAGTGGGAAACCTGATACATTACTAAAGCTGTATTCCTTGGTTTGGACCAAACATTAGTTTGTGTGTGACTGTGTGATGTAATACAAACACATCACCTTCAGTTTTAATAACTGAAATGAGTGTTTCTGTTTCTTAATGTTGACAAATATTTGTATATAAGCAGGAATTTAGTTAGGTGATATGTATGTGTTGTATCCTTCTCTGTTTTATGTCACATAGGATTATGGCACTCAAGCATACAAATCCACATAAATCCCCTTTTAGTGACTCAGAAAATGATGCATAGTGCAGGAGTTCAGGTGCCATGGTGACATTCTGCTTTTGAGATGACATAGAGACATGGCTGCCGGAATGCAAATTTGGAACCAGTTAGTGAACGATGTCACTGCAGTAGGGTGTCAGTGTCACACCAGGACTTATGATCAGGTGTGTCATAGTGCCACTGATATGATTTCATCCGCCCAGAGGAGAGCAGCTGCAGTTGCCTGTGATCAGCTGGATATGGGGGGGGGGTCTGCTACTGAGCCCCCATTGACACCAAAGAAGAACTTCTGTCCACTATCAGAGATCCAGAGAGCTCAGTGAAAACTGCACACCAACATGTGATTGACGTCTGTGCAGATATGTTCGGGAGGACAACTATGTCACAGGAGGAGCTTCCAGGTAACCTTACATATGGCAAGTTTAAGATTTGCTTGTATAGTAAAATATATAAAAAATTAAGTAATACTTCCTGAGAATTTTTTTTTTATGAACCTATTGGTAAATTAACAGATGTATACAACACACTTGTTCATTACACATGGCTGTGGATGGACGTGTCAACCAAGTTTAAGTTAAAAGTATTCTTACCTGACAATTGTGCATTCACTGTGTCCCTGTGTTATTCCCATTGTGATGTTTAATTTGCATCCTTCCCTTAATTTGTTTCTTCTGGGACCATCCTTCCTAGCATGTGTGGAGTCATCTTCACATAGTAAGCAAAACATTTTTTTTTTTTTGGATTATTGATGACCATTTGTCAGATATATGCATTTATCTACATGTATGAACTGGATGTAATGAGTGTGTTTTAATTGCTGTACCTTCTGCAATAGTGGGGGCAGTGTTAGTTTACCATATAAATTGTTTTAAATATTTAGTATACTTTTATTTTCATTCCTGTGTTTGTTGCTTATTGTAACAGATGATCCTGGCAGTGGAACTGTAGGGCTATTGCCACCTGAAGTCAGAGTATCAGTAGACTCTGATGATGATGGGGGCCAAACAGAGGCACAGTCATGGAATGCAAAGGTTGGATCTAACAATGAGGTTGACATTCAGCCATCTCTTGTATTTCCCTCAGAGACAGACAGCAGGCCTATGCATACCTATTCCACTGAGCCCACATATTTTGGACAGGTGGAGAGTGAGACACTTGATCATGGTAGTGCGGTTATTGCAGCTTCATTGTCAGTTGACTCTGGCCATAGCCCAAGTGTGGTCTAGTTGCCACACAGGAGGGTTGTTAAGTGTGCTCAGAGGAGGCCTGCTATCCACCCTCCACCTGATCCTGTTGTATGTTCCATCAGTGGTTGAAATGTCCACACCAAGATGTGATAGGCCATGGAGTTGTGGTCCTGGGGGTACTCTTGAGGAGGGGCCATCCAGCAGACATCATTCACGTTCAGGTAGCAGCAGCACATCTGACCATGGGCATGGATGTGACAGTGCAACTCCTGGCAGCCAGTTCTCATAGATGAGGATGATGATGAATTCTTACCTCTACCATGTACAATTCACACCTGTCCTACATACCAGGATGTAGATTGCACAGAGCTTGGGTGTGTTCTTGCAGACACTCACACACATTTCACCTTGAATGGCCATACAGGCAAACACACACACACACACACACACACACACACACACACACACACACACACACACACATACACACACACACACACACATAACTGGTACATGACTAATTTGTGAGGCTTGCAGCTCATTATGTCTCATGGGCCATTTGATAATTTATCTAAATGTCTGCTTGCCTGTTTTTCTTACTCATATGCACTCACTACCTTTTGTGCCAACCTTGGCCTTCTGGCCCCCCAAACACACCCTGTGCAAATGATGATAACTGTATTATCAGTGTTTTTTTATCTTTTGGATTCAAAGATACACAAGTCTTTTGTCTGATGCACAGAGTGCATATCTGACTGAGTGCTTAGTATGTATCTGTTTGTGATGCTCTTTTGAAAATTATATTGCTTTCTTACAGGTTTTTGTAGTGTATGTTGCTTTGATGCATAAGGCCTATTAGTTGATAAGGAGCATATATCTATTGACATACTGTAAGTCAGTCAGTCCTGTCACATATTGATGTCATTGCTGTAAAATTCCCACACATGCTACTTAGGTACATTGACTAGTAACAATATGCAGAAATCTGACATTCATTTGTGTTCTTAGCCATTTATTTTGCTATTCCAAGTTCAAAACATACCTCGATAACCTGGCAGTTACAAGTGTTTTTATTCAGGGCTGACACTGTGCGTTGCTAGCTGTACTCAGCCATTGCATGGCTTAGTAAAGGTTGTGAGAGTTACTTTTCATCAATTTTACTGAATATGTGTGCACAGGAGGAAAACTGTAGCCCCTTAATTGGTCAGCATGTATGCTATCCATTGCCTCTTGGCCAGGGTGAGGGCATATGCACGCCTATATCTACCAACACTAACAGTGGCTGGTGCCCCCCCGACTCCTCACCTGCGTGCAGCTGTGATCATCTCGCCATAGTGGAGGGATGTGTGACCCTTCCCCTTGGTGTTCCTGGTAAGGCTGCTTTCTCAGGATAGTATTGTGAAGGATAGCACAGAGTGTGAAAATTTCAGCACAAGTGCTGGGATTGTACTCCAGGGCTCCACCTCATCGATCTAGGCACTGTTACTATGACTTTGGCAGCCCAAATATACACTTTATGATATTTCTTCTTTGAGTATGTGCCTCATTATAGTGTTCTTCTGTGGGCATGTTTGCATTTCTGATGGGTGTCATCAGCCACAGTTTGAGTACATACCCTGCATCATTCAATAAATGACCTTGTGGGATATCCCCCTAGAAAACCTCTGGTAGAGTTGAGAGTTGTGCCAGACATCAGAGTTGTGGTAACTGCCAGGGTTGACAGCATGTACATTCAGGATTATTCCCTTAGTGTTACAGTCAAAGTAGGGGAAGCCACCTCTAGTAGTAGACCCATAACGAGCAGTGTACCCCAAGGATCAGTCTTGGAGCCTCTACTGTTTGGAATATACTTTTCTAATTTGCAAGCCAAAACCAATGGTCTTTGGCTGACCACCACAAACTGGGCACTGTCTAAAATTGCCCTAGAGATGTGAACATCCTCCAAGAGGGCCTTACCCAAACTAATGACTGGTGCCAGAAGCATGGCCTCAGACTGAATGCCAAGAAATGCATCATTATCCACTTTGGGGAAAATGTCATCCCCACTAATTATCAGAAACCAAAGCATACCAACTATAATAAACAACAAAGCAGAAGACTACTTTGCAAAATGAATAATTAAATAAACTTATATCAAATACAATTTTTTTTTGGACTTGGTGGGTGAAAATATGAATACTTTAAAGATTTTATAAAGAACTGTACTGGGGATTTTAGCATATACAGTTTTAGTAGATATGATATAACAGGAGTCCAAGCTGACTTGTTTAGCAAGGTGTTGACTTTTGTTACTACAAAAAGAGCCAATTTGCCTAAGTTATTAATAGATCTGCAGTAACTACAGAGGGATAAAATTGATCAGTCACAGCTTGAAGTTATAGGAAAGAGTAGTGGAATCTATGTTCAGAAGGAAGGTGATGATTAGTGATCAGCAGTATGGTTTCATGCCAGGAAAGAGCACTACAGATGCAATATTTACTCTGAGAGTGTTGGGGAAATACAGAGAAGGTCAGAAGGAGTTGCATTGTGTCTTTGTGGACTGAGAGAATGCATATGACAGGGTGCCTAGACAGGAGTTGTGGTATTGTATGAGGAAGTCTGGAGTGGCAGAGAAGTATGTAAGAGTGGTACAAGATATGTACAAGGGTAGTGTGACATTGGTGAGGACTGCGGTGGGAATGACAGATACGTTTAAGGTGGAGGTTGGATTACAACAAGGATCAGCTCTGAGCCCTTTCTTATTTGCAGTGGTGATGGACAGGTTGACAGATGAGATTAGACAGGAGGCCCCGTGGACTATGATGTTTGCAGATGACATTGCGATATGCAGTGAAAGTAGGGACCAGGTTGAGTAGACCCTGGAGAGGTGGAGATATGCTTTAGAGAGGAGAGGAATGAAGATCAGCAGGGCTAAAATAGAATATATGTGTGTAAATGAGAGGGAGAGTAGAGGAATGGTGAGGATGCAGGGAGTAGAGTTGGTAAAGGTGGATGAGTTTAAGTACTTGGGATCAACAGTTCAGAGTAATGGTGAGTGTGGAAGAGAGGTGAAGAAGAGAGTACAAGCAGGGTGGAATGGGTGGAGAAGAGTGTCAGGAGTGATTTGTGACAGACGGGTACTAATATGAGTGAAAGGGAAGGTCTACAAGAGGGTAGTGAGACCAGCTATGTTATATGGGTTGGAGATGGTAGCAGTGACAAAAAGGCAGGAGTCAGAGCTGGATGTGGCAGAGTTAAAGATGTTAAGATGTGCACTTGGTGTGACTAGGATGGACAGGATTAGGAATCAGTATATTAGAGGGTCAGCTCAGGTTGGACAGTTTGGAGACAAAGCAAGAGAGGCGAGATTGCGTTGGTTTGGACATGTGCTGAGGAGGGATGCTGGGTATATTGGGAAGAAGATGCTAAGGATGGAGCTGCCAGGTAAGAGGAAAAGAGAAAGGCCTAAGATAAGGTTTATGGATGTGGTGAGAGAGGACATGCAGGCAGTTGGTGTGAAAGAGCATGATGCAGGGGACAGGAAGAAATGGAAACAGATTATCTGCTGTGGCGACCCCTAACGGGAACAGCTGAAAGAAGATGATGATTAATAGATCTTAAACTTTTTACAAGGAAATTAAATTTGGCCTCCTTGTTTAATGATACAGTATCTTCTGTACAAAAGAGACTAAGGATTCCAAGTACATTTAATCCTGATCTACATCCAACTTTAAAAAAGTTTGAAGAAATTTGTGAACTTGATTTAAGAACTGCTTTATCTAGACCAGAATCCACATATCTGTCGAACACAACAAAGGCACATTGTCAGATGCTAGATGATATTAAACAATCTGGCTCCTTAAGGTTGATGCAACCCGATAAAGGTGGTGGTTTGATAATCATGGATCAGGTTGATTATAACCAATGGATGCTACAACTATTGCATGATGAGTCATACATTGAGGCATCACTGAACAAAATAAATATTTTTTATAGCAGGATCGATTACTTTCTATATGATATTTTAACACAGGGGCAATTGTCAGTGGATGAATTTAAATTTGTAAGTAATAGCTCACCAAAATTGCCTACTAATTTTGGTGTGCCAAAATTGCATAAGGACATTTATAATCCACCTTTTCATCTTATTATTGATGGGACTTGTTCTAAGACGTATTTTATTGTAAAATTTATTGATCAACAACTAAAGGGACATTTGGTATCTGTTGAGCATTTGTGTCGTGATTCTTAGGAATTTTTATTTAAGTGTAATCAGATGGGACCTTTTGAGGATGGGACTTTATTAACAATTGATGTGAAGGATCTTTTTACTTGTATACCACATGAGATTGGCTTAGAGTGGTTTACAGAATATTTTACTGATTATGCTCATATCCCACAGGATCAGATTAATACTTTGTCCCACCTAATGGAAATGGTATTGTATAATAATTTTATATATTATGGTGGTCATTATTTTAAACAAATAACAGGTGTTGCTATGTGTTCACCATGTGGCCCATTGTATGCAAATGTAGTTATGTTATTAAGGGAGTTGCGTTATTTGTTTTCAAGTGAATTTTTTAAACATGTTAAACGGTATGCTCAATTTTTAGATGATTTATTTATTGCAAAGGGGGACCACTGGAAGACATTCCAGTTTTTTTTTTTGGAGTTTATGAATGTTAATACCAATTTTTTGAGATTTTCATATCAAACTGGGACTACCTCCATTTCATATTTTGATGTCTTGTTAATGAAATGCAATACAGGTTTAAAAGCAAATATTTTTCAGAAGGAAACTTACTGTAATAAATGCCTGCATTTCTCTAGTAACCACCCCTATCATGTCAAAAAAAGAGTGATAAAAGGACAAATGGTAAGAGTAGCCAAAATGGTTACAGATTTAGTAAAATGTCTTAATGAATGTCATTTTATTGGTAATATGCTATCCGGATGTTATGATAAATGACATTAAATTTGAAGTAATTAAGAAAAGGTTATCTGGGCAATATTTACCGATACTTTCATCCAGTGTTATTTGTGGAAAAAAAATTCATATTGATGGTATAGATACACATGAAATACATGGAGATAGTGTGGGTATTTTAAGAGAAGGGGAAATACGAGTATTAGAGCGAAACAATATGTTACAAAAAATGACCAATATAGTGTAGCTAATGCATTTATATCCACATTTTGTATGAACAGTAACCATATTATGGATATTATAAATAAAAATTGGATGTTAATAAGGTCTGACAGAACATTGGTAGAGAAATTGGGTAATACCTTAAATTTGTATTTAGTCATGGGAATAATTTAAAACATTGGTGTGACAGTTTTTCACTGTATAAAATACAAACTGTACAAAAGATGAAGAAGTGTAGTATATGTACCCAATGTAGTTCTATTTTGGAGCGTAACCATGTATTTTTGGGTACTAAAAATATTCATGTTACTGGCCATTACTCTTGCCAAACAAAAGGGGTGGTGTATGCTGCAAAATGTTGTTTGTATGCAGCTTATTTTATAGACAAACCAAGTGAAGGCTCAAACAGCATATTTATGAATATAATGATATCTGATTAGAAAAAAAAACAAGCGCATTAGTAAAACATATAAAAGAATGTCCCAATTGTAATTTTAAATTTTTGGTATTGGAACAAATACCAGTTAATCCCTGGGGGGACCATGGAATCTTGTCTTGGAATAACGAGAATTATGGTGGATATTATTTTTGCATGCATCTGTGTTTCCTGGTCTTAATGATGTAGTTTCAATAGCTAGTGTCTTAAAATTGAAGGGTAGGAGGGTGACATGATGGTTAAGGTGCTTACCTTAAAGCTACTAGGTGCAGGGTTTGATTCTCGCATGGGGTAACTGGCTAGGCTTCAAGTGGCCCCAAAGAGCAGTTAGCGTAGTACTAATCTAGTCTATTTTGGGGTTAAGAGGGTGGGAGGCTGGCCTAATGGTTAAAGTGTTTGCCTTACAAACACAAGGTACAGGGTTTGAGTCTCACAGGGGATAATTGGCTAGGCTTAAAATGGCTCGCAGGAGCAGTTAGCCTGGTACTAATCTATGAACCTATGAACCTATGAATAGGTAAACTTGGTTTTAATATTTAAAGTGGTTAATATAAGTTTTACTATATGTTTTAATATATGTAACTGTTTTTAAGAAAGTGGACTCTTTAAGATGATTGTTTGATGTGTACACCATTTAAGGGTATTTAAAAGGGTGTCACATGATAGCAATTTGAATTTTTGTGTTCTGAGGATGTCTGGTATTGAGTTGGAGAGGCCACAGAGATTCCTGACCAGGAAAATCCAGGGTCTCAAACACTTATCCTATACATATAGAGTAAAAGCCCTGTCCCTCTACTCAGTTTCATACAGACTGCTCAGAGGTGACCTGTGTCTGGCATACAAGGCCATTTCAGACCCAGCCTTGATGGAGTTGCTGCATAACTGTAAGACAAACTCCACTTGCGCAACCCACATACAAGGCCTTAACCTGGTCTGTGACATTAACAGAACTTGTTGGCGGGATAGATTTGTGTCCCAAAGACTCCCCTGTCTGTAGAATAGACTCTCACTCTATGTCAAGCAGAGTACGTCTCTAGCCCTCTTTAAGAGGAACCTGGATGACTGGATGGGAAACAGAAAATATACCCCTGGGATCCTAGCTGTGTCCCTGCTGGACAGGGGAATCAGGTGCTGACTTTGAGGGAACATGGAAGAAATTCTTGGCTTGTCTTATAAGTGCCCCTGGGCCAATAGCCTAGTATCATCCTATGAACCTATGAACATGACCTGGCAGTTAATAGATCACTTTCTGTGTATGTACACCCTTCCCTGTTTCCCAGGTAGTGCTTTGATCTCAATGTGTGTGCAGTCTATGGGACCCAGGACTACAGGAAAGTGTGCTGTAGGGTACAAATCCTGCATAGTTGTAGCTTTGTCCTTGGGTGTATAGATAAAATGTATGCAGTCATTGGCATGCTGTAGCATTACATTTATGAACTGATGTAGGATCCTGGATACTGATACCTGTGACAATCCCAACATTCCCTTGTTGGTCTCCGGAAAGTTCCTGTAGATAATATTATAAGTGCTACTCATACCTTAGTTTCCTCTGGTATTGGTTCCCCTTTGCCCTTACTCTCAGTAAAGGACGACAGAGGTTGCAGAGTTTCTATACTGTGTATCTATCCACCTTGTAGCTCTCTACTATTTCCTCTGCATGCAGATCATGGAAAATGAAATGTGGTCTAAACACCCTTCTCCTTTTTTTATTGAGGTCTATTAGCAGCAGTAGCAGCATAGACATGGACCTGTTGCACATACACATGCAGAAGGGCAACAGCAGCCCTTAACATTATCTGTTTGTGCAGTATTTTCCATGACTGTATTCCAATAGGTTTTGGAATTTGAGGCCAAAACATGCACTGAGTGTACACAATTGCTTTATAGCTTGTTGAATAGCTCCTCAATCTTGGATTGGTTGATTAGCATACAATTCAGCTGCCAGCGGCTTACTGAATATAAATCATCTTAGTACTATGTGCATGTCATAGCGTGATTCCTGCACAGTTTTAGCACACCATGTAGGCTTTATTGAACCCAACCCATTGTCCTGATTGTTTTAATTACTGTGCACACTGTAGTCATTTACCTACTGTATTTATTACATTTCCTTTGTCATTTATTTGTATTTCATGTTAATTGTGGTTATTATTATCAATGATTGCCTTTAAAAATAAATAAATAAATATAATTTTTCACAAAGCCATAAGGACTGAAACAGAACTGAGTGCTGACTCAAGAAAAACTGATGGCTAAGACTGCTTCTGTGACTACTAGTGATGTGAACTGCTGCAATATGTGTGTGTGTGTGTGTGTGTGTGTGTGTGTGTGTGTGTGTGTGTGTGTGTGTGTGTGTGTGTGTGTGTGTGTGTGTGCGTGTGTGTGCATGTGTGTGTGTGTGGTACATATTGAGAATAGTTCTGAATTGCTGAAGGAAGTTAATGAACAATTTCCTTAGATTTTAAATGCTGTCACACAAATAGGCAGGGATGTATAATGGTTAAGGTGTTTTGGGAATGACCTACTACCCCAGTTTACCTCACAAACACAAGGTACAAGATTTAATTCTCACCTTTGAGGGACATTGGTGAGGCTTAAAATGGCCCAAAACGGCAGCTAGCCTAAGACTTACCTATGACAGAAAATCAGAGTAAGATGAAAATATTTTATCATAGATTCACCTAATCACCAATGACCTACAAGAGAGACTTACACAAACAAATGACTGGTGTCAAAGCCACAGATTAAAACTCAAAGCAATGAAATGCATTATGGTGCCATTTGGGAAATTGTCCACCCAAGCTAATAGCTCCACTGATAAAACTCAGTAAGAGTTAACATGATATTTCGGGATATGGGGGCATATGTATACAGTAATCTGAACTTTGACTAACACGTAGCCAAGACAGTGAGAAAATCATTCTATGATACCCAGGTCATAAGCAAGGGTATGGCATCCAGGTCCAAGGAAGTTATAGTATCACTCTATTAATCTTTTCTCAGATCCAGGATTGAGTACAATTTCCCTTTGGCATGTACCTAAACAGGCACTTGCAACAGTTGGAACTCACTCAAGGGTTCCTCATCAGTAGAATCCAGGGTATGAATATCCTGTCCAACACAGATCGCCTTAAGACACTGTCTCTGTACTCCATCTCCTACAGGTTACTGACAGTTTGATCTGTGCCTAGCATATAAGACATCCTCAAATGTTGCTCTGATGGATCTCCTGCACATCCACAAAACAAACAGCACCAGCAACACTAGATCCAAGGATGTGAACTCTGCCTGTGACATAAATAATACATGCTGGAGAGACAGATATGTATCTCAAAGGATCCCCAATGCTATGAAATAAGCTCCTCATTTATACAAAGCAGAGTTCATCCCTGACCATATTTCAAAAAAAAAAAAAAACCCCTGATCATTGGACGGGAAATGGCAAAGTCATCCCTGGTCTGGCCCCCATGTCACTAATAGATAGAGGTAAATAGTAAGTAAATTAATCCCCAACTAACACACAACCACCTACATAACCCATAACTACCTCTTTACTAACATACCCCACAATATAGTCAGCCAAGGAAATAGGGAACAAAACTGGGCTGGGTTGCATTGCTAGGCTTCATAGGTTCATAGGAGGGTACTAGGCTATTGGCCCTAGGGCCTATATAAGCCTAGCCAAAAATGTACCCTGGCTTTCACCATCCAAGAAAATTATTTTCCTGTGCCCCTGTCGAGCAGAGCCACAGAAGTGATCCCCGGGGTGAATTTCCTATCTCCCATCCAATCATCAAGATTTTTCTTGAAGAGTGCTAATGAGATCTGTTTGACATAGATAGGTAGTCTGTTCCAGAGTATGGGAAGTCTCTGGGACAGGAATCTATCCCTCCAGCATGTTCTGTTTATTGTGGTGATAAGGTTTAGGTCCCTAGAGCGTGTAGCTTGGAAGAATTGGGATTTCTTTAAGTGGAGCATGTCCAACAGCTCTAGGTTTGACATAGCTTTGTATGTTAGGCAGAGATTGCCTCTGAGAAGGCGATATGTGACGGAGTAAAGCTGGTGTTTTTTGAGACGGTCTGCATAGGGCATCTGTTTGAGGCCAATAATCCTCTTTGTGAGGTATTTCTGTGGCCTTTCCAGTTGTTGTAGATGTCTTGTGAGGTACATACCAAAAGGAGCGTTGCACTCTGTAATGGGTCTAATGAGTGATGAGTAGAAGGGAACAATGACCTTTTGTGATGAGGTGAGCCACATAGAAGGATTTCCTGACCACTGTGGTGATGTGATTATCAAAGGAGAGACTACTATCAACCTGTGTCCCAAGGTCTCTTATCACATTTTCAGCATTATGTAGACTACCAGCTATGTGGTAGTTCATGGGTATAGAGTTTTTACCAAAGGTGATGACAATACACTTTTTGGCATTGAGCTTCAGGCCATGGCTTTGACACCAGGCATCTGTCTCAGTGAGGCCCTTTTGTAGTATGTCCACAACGTTAGGAGTTTTGATTATGGCTCCTAGTTTGCAGTCATCTGCAAACTTTGTTAGCCAAAGACCTTCTGTGTTAGCCTGTACTTCAGAGAAGTAGATACCAAATAGGAGAGGACCCAGGACTGAACCCTGTGGTACTCCACTTGTCACTGGTCTGAAGTCGGATTTGGAGTCTGCTAATTTCACAGTGTGGGTTCTGTCCATGAGCCATTTGGTAACTCATCTTGTGACATAGAGATTTATACCTAATTTAGTGAGCTTATCTATAATTCCAAAGTGGGGGATGGTGTTGAAAGCCTTGGCGAGATCTAGATAAGCTGTCTGAACCACCTTACCTTCATCTATGGCTTTGGTGACTGCTTCAAAGAAGTCAATCAGGTTTAGGAGACATGATCTGCCTTTTACAAATCCGAACTGTGTAGGGTCCAGAGTTTGAAGATTACCAATGTCTTTGTTTATGAGTTCCATGATGATACGTTCCATGGCCTTGCAGACCAGGCTCATCAGGCTAATGGGGCGGTAGATCCCGGGGTCCGTCGTGGCTCCCCCTTTGTGGAGTGGGATAACCATCGAGGTGCACCATTCAGTGGGCAAAAAGCCTGAGGTGAGGCTTTGACTGAACATGGTACTTAGGTAGGGTGCCAGTTCATTCTGTAATTCATGTAGAATGCAGCCTGGGATATTGTCAGGTCCCATGGATGCTGTGTCCTTGGCTTTGGAGAGTGTGTTTTTTACCTGTGCAGCCATGATTACAGGAACTGTGCATTCTTCCGCTATAGAGATGGGCCCTTTAGGGGGGTGAGAGGGGGTAAAGTTAGCACTGAACCTATCTGCCAGGATGTTGGCAATATTATTTGGTTCTGTATATTTAGTGCCATTGTGCTGTAACTCAGAGCAGATCTCAGTGTTGCCATTGAGATTCTTGACATAGCTATAGAATGCTTTGTGGTTGTCTTTAGAGTCAGTGGCAATTTTGTTTTCGTAACTAGCTTTGGAGGATTTTATGAGGGATCTCAGCTTCTTACTGAGGTTGACCAGGGCGTTCCTCCGTTCATGGGATTTTACTCTTTTTTGCAACAGTTTCTTTCTTTTGTTGTAGAGTTTGTTTATGGCAGAGGACCACCAGATCGGCTTCCTTTTTTGGAAGATAGCATCTTGGTTCTATTAGGGATAGCATGATCCATGTACTCGTGTAAGTGCTTATAAAGTGCATTTGTGTAGGATTCAGCAGTTGTAACTCTATTGACTGTCTGCATAGGTGTCATGAAGTTTGCCACTTCTGTCTTAAAAAGTGTGAAGTTGGCTTTGGAGAAGTTTTTTTACAGTGGTTTCCCTAATTGAGGGTGGGTGCGGGATGTGGATGTCTAGGGTGGTTAGCTTGTGGTCGGATCTGACCAACAAGGAATTGACCTCTGGTGTGGAACACCAGTTGCCCGTGTTGGTAATGACCAGGTCTAGGATATCACTGCCCCTGGTAGGGGTGTGAATAAGTTGATCCAAGGCATTGGAATTTATGAATTCCAGAAAACGTTGAGCAAAAGAGTTGGTACATGAGTAGTTTTCCCAGTTAATGGTGGGGTAGTTGAAATCGCCCATTATTAGGGTGTTAGGTTGTACCCTAATACTTTCCAGTGTATCAAGAAATGAGGAGTGGGAATCCCGGGGCATGGTGGGGGGTCTGTAGCAAGCTACAATTTGGATTGCGGTCTTGACCAGAGTTAGTTGAACTTGGATAATCTCGCATGCATTATGCTGAGCAACTAGCATGGAGGTGTGGATATCCTTAATGAATATGTACACGCCTCCACCTTTAGTGCTTCGTTCTGGGTTAGGTGGCCGAAAGGTGTGGTATGAATTATAGCCAGGTAATGCAGGGGTGCTCTCTGGAGCTTTGAACCAGGTCTCTGTCACTGCACAGATGTCGATGTTCTCCATTTTAAGAAGTGCCTCGAGTGAGTGCATTTTGAGGTTTAGACTTCTAGCCTTGAGTAGCATTACCCTCAGATTTTTGCTTGCTTGTACCTGTTACGGTAATGAATTTGTCATTTGAACCTTGCCTAAAAAAGGCACTATAGGGTTGGCAACAGCCTTAGCCAGTATCCGGAATCCCAAGGGCAACAGGTGTAAGCCATCTCTGGCAAAGCATTGTGGTCTGTTGATCATGTCGTCCCAGGCAGACAAATACTGGATCCCTTTAGAATGACACCAGAAGCTTAGCCAATTGTTGAAGTCAATCAGTTTGTCCTTGTATTGTGGCATCATTCTGGGTGATAGCAGGATGCTACTCAGAGCCAGGGTCATACCTGCCTGGGCTACAAGCTCAGAGAGCTCCTCCATGTCTCTTTTCATGTAGTCCAGGGAGGTACATCTCAGGTCATTCACACCAACATGGACAATGACAGTGTCATATTTGTACTTGTTGTGGAGTGACCTGAATGTGTGCGTTATGTGGTGGATCCTGGCACCTGACAGGCAGCGGACAGTAACTTTCTCCTTGTTTAGCCTGGTGAGTGGAACATCAGTGTGCCTGACTATAGAGTCACCTATGACTAGAGTGTTGGGTACGTTGTTATGCCTTATGGGCTGTGGTTGAGTGGCATACTAAGTTTGTGGGCTATGTGTCATTTGGGTTGTATTGGGGGTGGAGTTTGCTTGCGTTTCTGCTTTGGAGGTCCCTGATGCTTGGGCAGGTTTTTATTGAGAGCCTCTGCAAATGTACGTGTATGTTTTGTGTTTCTATGTGTGTGTTTTGGTGGTGTAGGTTTTGAGGAACTATGTGATAAGTGTGGTGTGCTGCAAGTGTTTACCTTCTCCTCTTGACTGTCTAGTCCAGTCTTGGGTGAAGAGAGCTTTGCTTCCAGTATGACAATATAAGTGCATCTCTCACAAGTTGTAGTGTTGGGTGGTAGGAGGAGAGGGTTGTCTGTGTACTTGAGGCAATTGCTGCATTGCCCCAAGATGCCCAGATTCATCAGGTAGACAGGAGAAATCACTGAGAGCTGACCCTTAGACATGCCTGGATAGGTGCTTATTTATTAAGTACTAAAAACTGCTTTCCTGTAGACAAGTGTGGAAAGTTGAGTGCTGTAGTAATTTGCAAATTATTTAGTGCTTACGAGTTCTGAACAAGTGCTGAGTTCAAAGAAACTGATTTGAGTGCTGAAACTAGAAAACTGGCTAGTTCTAAGAAACAAAATTAAGCTAGAAGGCTTCCCTCCAAAACAGAAAGGCTTGGGGGCTCAGAAGCCTACAAACAGTCTAGACTACTTACAGGAAAGGCAGGAAAAAAGCTTAACATTTTTTTTGTCTTTACCAGATGCTCTTTTTGTACACAGTAGAAGTGCCTGAAATCAGAATATGATCTCACTGCACTCAGTTGAGTGAGCAAATGAGATGGGCCCAGAAGGAGTATCCAAACACAAACTAACAAGAGGGGCAGGCGGTTTCAAAGCCACCAAGATTAACACCAAAACAAAAACAGGGAGGTTGGGTGGGGAACTAACTGACAAAATAGTGTCAAAACTTCCAGTTCAGTTAATATTCAATGCAACACAAAAAACTCAATTTAAATGCCATATTATTTGAAAAATGTGCAGATAAAAGTGTTAGAAAAATGTGTATTTCAATATATGAGAAATGCTAGTTTAAAAGCAAAGTAGTATATAATGCATTTTATTCTATTAATCATATAACAGTAAGGATTAATTCATGTGTAAATGTAAGTGGTTTTGAAACTGCAGTGTGGCTTGAAGCAAAACTGACCTTCGACCCTGGCAGATGCTAGCTTAGCAAGTTTTAATGTTTATGCTTTTCACAAGTGATTATCTGCTGGGTCAGGAAATTAAATGTGTGAAATAATGAAATCTTCTGCTCTTTCCTGCTGGGATGATTTGGCCTTGTATATGTGTTACTGAGATAAGCACGCAGCTGGTAGGAAAGTGTAACAGAGAACAAAGAAGATTATTAAAAGACTGAATCTGCTATTGTATTCGAACTGATATGAAACCTTGAAGAAGTAACTTTACAGAAAGACATTATGTCTGACCAGCTGGATAGCAAGGCCGTATTGTATCTAGAGGAAAAGTTTTTTTTAAAAAATATACAGCATCAACAGCTTTATGAATAGAAGACTGTAAGCTAAAGTGATGTAGATGCCCTGTGACATATGTTAAACCTATATAAAATTGTGTGCTTCCTGTTTCATGTCAGACAAAATTCTGTACTTGTACGTTTTTTGCCTCCTGGTGTACACTAGTAAACTTTTGAATCTGAACCTCCTGTGTATTGAATTCTTGATTTTATTTAACAGTTTGGTCCTTCTGAGCCGGAAAATTCCCTCGGACAGCTGCAGATCACAGTTTACCGGTGGTCGAATACTGTGCAGGAGAAGTTACCGAAACGGTTCTTCTTGGGTGAAAAGACCTCCGACTGAATTGTCGTTTAAAGAGGCTGGCCACTTTGTGATCTGTGGCCGAAGAGTGGACATTGGACAGTTCAATACCGGAGGCTCAGGTAGGAAGAATTTGCCTTTTTTTTCTGTTTTAGATCAGGGACTAGGTTACAGTATATTGTTGTCAAGATTTGTTTTGCAGATCAGGGACAAAAGGAAGTACTGTATATTTGGTCATAGATCAGGGTAACAGAATAAGCTAGGCAGTTATTCTAGATAAACTGTGAACAGGAACGGAGAACTTGATATCACGTGATAAAAAGGGTTACGTAACATTTTCTTTACTATGGGAAATCAGTGCACTAAAACATCGCGCGATCCGCCTCTAACCGAAGACGCAATTACAACGTTCTGATAACGTTAGGTATTATACGAAATGGGTTAATAAATATGAATTTGATGGTAAACTAGATAAAACTTCACTAGTTAAACTCCTTAAACAGCTTAAATCTGATGCGGGAGGTCAGGCAAAAAGCAACACCAATTAGGCATTCCTCAGGCACATAGGTGGATTGAGGAAGCAAATCGTAGAGAGCAGAAGCTGAAAAATTCAAAAACATTATTTCTAGACAAAGAGGATAATAACTTGGTAATAGCTTCAACTCCCCCTCCTCCTCCCTTGCCCCCTCCCTTACCCTTTTCAGGATATGAAGCGGGTGGACAGGCTGGTCCGCCCCCACGTTATCCTGAAGTTTCAGCAAGACCACAACCATTTGTTAGAGATCCTATTGAAACTAGGTCCTGAACACGTAAAACACATAGGGACACAGAATTATATCAAATAGAGAGAAACCTACAGGATGAGAGTGAGGAAGAAATATGCCCACTTATAGAAGTTCCAAATCTTCAGGCAGGACAGGAAGGGCAGGACCCAACACTCTTAGTATACAGGCCATGGACACCGGAGGATATCCGGAAGGCTACTGAGGGAATTCCCCATCCGAAAGTTAATTTTACGAAATTTTTTGAAGATTTACAAGGCATGAGATTGAGTTACCACTTGAATGGGGAAGAAGTAGAAAAAGTAGTAAGACAAATTATAGGTCCAGATTGGCACATGATTTGTGGCACCTGGAATCCTCGTAATGCAGAGCTTAAACCCCACCCACATAGTGACGCAGAGTTAGACAACAGAGTGAAAGGTCTGACAGACTGAATCTCTAAAAATGGAAACCTAGAGCAGACTGGACTTGCATTAATCAATGCATACAACAGGAAAATGAGACGATAGATGGGTATTATGCTAGATTATTAGAATGTTTTAAAAATCATGGCGGTATGTCAGTTCCAGAGAACCAAACAAATGATTCCCCATATGAACAACAATTAAAAAATGCATTTTTGAAAGGTTGCATTGCACCTATTAGTAGCTTCATTACGAAGCATATGATAGACCATCGAACAGGGAGGCTACAAGACTTACTTGAATACGCTAGACATGCTGAAAGACATTTTAATAGTAAAAAGAAAAAGAAGGCGCAAGTCTTCACTGCTGAAGACGGAGCTGAAGTATTTGTATTGCAGTCAGGTATAAAGGGCAAGAAGAATGCCCAGGGAAACAAACAGTCTGACAAACGATCAGAAGATTTTGAAGAGAGGAAAAAGAGAGGTGAGTGCTTCAAGTGGGAAAAAGGGACATCTAGCAAGGGATTGTAAGCAAAACAAAAAGGTAATTTCAGAAGATAAGGGAGATGAGGACTGACTATATGATAGTGAAGATACATCATGTGAAAGTCAGAAATCATCAAGAAAAGTTAATAAACAGAAAACAGACGTAAATGTGATAGAAGGAGTAGAGGAAGTGCAAGTAGATATGGAGGATGAAGAAAGTGAAATTTTGGACTTAGCATTATTGAGCTTAGAGCTCTACTTAGCAGATCTGAAACCGGAAGTTACACTTCTGGTGGAGGAAGGAAGTCAAATTCCTGTGTGACTCAGGAGCGTCACGGACTTTGATACACCCCTCCAAGTTACCAGAACATTCCGAATCACCTGATTATATACTAGTAAAAGCCGCAAATGGACAGCTATGCAGGGAACCACTTTCCCATGATATAGCAATAACTGACCCTGTTTCAGGTATGACCCAGAGAAGTAAAATTGTTGTTTCTGCAAAGTGTCCAGTAAACCTATTGGGCAGGGACCTTATGCAGATATTTGGCATAGCAGTAGTTCCAACTGTACAAGGTATGGAGGCACAGAGACAAATGGATACCTTTGTAGTGCGATCAGAGGGTGAAACTTTTTACTGGTACAGCCAGGACCTAGTCACGACTGGTCCAGGGGCAGTAACCGAGGAACTGATGAATGTAGCCATCAGTAAAGCCCCCTCCCTTGACACTGATCGACAGCATTTGTTACACTGTACCCTATACTACTGTACTACACCAGGACCTGATAGAGAATATGAGCAAGAATTATTCAGAAATCGTGCAACTAGACTAGTATTACGTACTTTGTACTGGGATACTGAGGGGAACAGTGTAGTCAGCTGTTCATTACCTCAAGAATTCCTTGCATTATATAGATTAAATCGATTACCACATGTCAGCCTGACAAAGAATAAAAGTGTAAAATGGGCAGACTTAGGAGAAAAGGTGACAAGATGGGAGAAACAGACTGATTTAGAACTGTCAGAACAAGGGATACAGAAACAAAAACTGAATTGGCTGACACAGACACATCCAGCTGTACACTTGCAATCTAGTGAGGACAGCTGATTAGCATTTTTATTAGAAGAAGAAGAAAAGGCCTTATGTGAAATTCCAACAACTCTTTGGTCAACAGGCAAGTCAGATGTAGGACTTATTCGAACAGCAGGACCAGTTACAATTACCCCAAAGTCAGCTTTTAGACCACATAAAAGACAATACCCTTTGAGAAAGGATGCAGAAATAGGAATTAAGCCTATAATAGCAGCATTACTCAAAGAGGGAGTACTGGTAGAATCTCCTGATTCACCATGTAATACACCCCTATTTCCTGTTAAAAAAGTGAATGGGGAATGGCGGATGGTACAAGATTTACAAGCTGTAAATAATGCAGTAATACCTAGAGCACCTACGATGCCAGACCCACATACTTTGTTAAATGATCTAAAACCACAAGAGAAGTATTTCTCTGTGGTAAATATCAGTAATGCTTTCTTCTCGATACCTATACATCCTGATAGTCAATATTGGTTTGCATTTACATTTCAGGGTAAAAGGTATACATATACTCGACTACCATAGGGATATTGTGAGAGTCCAACAATTTTTGCACAAGAAATGGCTAGCAACCTGGCAGGGTTTACCCCACCGGGAGGTAGTCAAATTCTACTTTATGTAGATGACATCTTGCTAGCAGCCCCCACCAAGCAACAATGCAGGGAAGATACTGTGGCATTATTGAAATTTTTAGCAACACAAGGACACAAAGTAAATAAACGTAAGTTACAACTTTGGAGAAAACAAGTTAGATACTTGGGATATGTAATATCCAATGAAGGTAGAATACTAGATGAGGAAAGAAAAACAGCAATTTTGCAAGCACCTAAACCAGCAACCAAGAAGGAAATTATGTCTTTTTTGGGTACAACTAATTTCTGCCGGAGCTGGATACCAAATTATGCTTTGGAATCTGCTCCACTGACTGACTTGATATATAAGACACCAATGGCAGCACAAGATATTTTACAATGGACAACCAAAGCAGAAATGGCTTTCTGCAGGTTGAAGCAATTGATAGCTTCTTCATTAGTTTTAGGACTTCCAAATTATCACAAACATTTTTTTCAGACCGTAGATTGCAAACAAGGATATATGACATCAGTACTGACGCAACAACATGGGGACAAGCAACGCCCCATAGCCTACTATTCATCACAGTTAGACCCAGTGGCGCGATCTTTGCCTCACTGTGTACAAGCAGTAGTTGCAGCCGCAATGGCAGTACAGACTTCAGCCTCAGTGGTGTTATTCCACCCTCTCACATTGAGAGTGCCTCATGTGGTTGCAATAATTTTACTGCAAGAAAAAGTGGCATACCTTTCTCCTGCTAGACACCTTTCATGTATGACTATACTGCTGAGCCAACCTCATATGACAATTGAACGATGTACGACATTAAATCCATCAACATTACTTCCAACTCCTGTGGATGGCACACCACACAGCTGCCTGCAGGAAATTGAACAGTTAGCTTTACCTAGACAAGATCTCACAGATATGCCCTTGGATAATGCTGAGGTGACATATTACGTGGATGGCTCATGCAGAAGGGGTCCTACAGGGAAGAATCTGGTGGGGTATGCAGTAGTTACAGACACTGAAATTCTAGAAGCCCAATCCTTACCACATAACTTATCTGTACAAGCAGCAGAATTGATAGCTTTGACAAGGGCATGTACTTTAGCAAAAAACAAGTGTGTAAACATATATACTGATAGTCAGTATGCTTTTTCTACAGTACATGTATTTGCACAGCAATGGAAAAATAGAGGAATGATAACATCTAGTGGAAAACCTATTAATCATGCTCAAGTTTATTTTGGAATTATTAGAATCTATTCAGTTACCTACCAAATCAGCTATTTGTAAATGTGTAGCTCATACAAAACAACAGAATAAGATTTTGAAAGGCAATGCATGAGCTGATGCAGCTGCAAAGCAAGCAGCCTCATACTCAGAAACTTTACTTTTAAATGAGGAATTACAACCCTCTGAGATTTTAGATTTAGACATGTTAAAAACAATGCAGACGCTTACTACAAAAGCAGAAAAACAAAAATGGGTAAAACGAGGTGCAATTCTTGAGAATGGACTGTACATTTCCAAAGAAAGAAAACCGATATTGCCGTCTAATTTATTTAGATATGCAGCTTTGTTGAGCCATGGGCAGTGCCATGTCACACAAAAAGGAATTGTATGTTTTTATAAAAATGATACCCTCCAGGTGGGCTGGAGCAATTGTAATATAAGCATATCTTACCGATGTTACATTAAGAATAGTAATGGCAATACTTTTTGCAATACTAATTATGACTCATATTTGAACTCATTGAAAACAACCATGAATGACATTCGCAAGAATCCAGTTTTGTTTAAACAATTGTCAGTTATAGATCAGAAAATGTTTCATGCAGGGCTGATGCGTATTAATACTAAAGTAGAAAACTGTTATTTTATTTGTGGGAAAAAGGCGTATAAATGGTTACCTGAGAATTGGTCCGGCAGTTGTTTTTTGGGTTACTTGGTTCTGGCAATAAGACATACTGCAGAATTACCTTTGGGTAAGATACGAAACGTGAGAGAAGCAGCCCGAAAACTCGAAGGTCCAGTTGAAAAACCTGTGAATCCAGTTGGAAAGATCAAAGCTGGCTGGAAAGACCACAATTCAGTGAAAGATAAAAGCAAATTGGCTCATATGGACTTGAGTGACAGTGTTATATCCTGGGCAGGAATATTCCCAGCCTATGGAGCAGTCAAATTGATCTGGGAGCTGAGGAAGTTTTCGAAACTTCTCGAAGTAATGAGAAATGCAACTTTTTCTGCCCTAGAACTGGTGACTGATGAACTGAATGCAACGAGAACTGTTGTGCTACAAAATCGAATGGCTCTTGACTTCACCCTAGCGGCGAGAGGTGGTACGTGCACGCTTATCAAAGAAGAATGCTGTGCGTACATACCAGATAATAGGCATGAAATCAATAATCACCAACAGGTAATTCAGCAAGTATCAGCCATGACTGAACCAGGCCCAAACCCACTGACGGACTTTTTCCAGAATCTATTTGGGGGGTGGGGTTCCATCCTAATGAATATTCTGAATGCCATTTGTGTGGGTATACTCCTAATAGGAGCATGTGTTTGCTGTGGAATTCCCTGCATGAAAAGATTAATCAAAGATTTTATTGATGTATCTGTTACTGAAACTTTGTACCAAGATATTGAGATTGAAAAATTAATCTCAGATGACATTTTTTCTGAAGTATAGATTGAATGACTCATCTAGCTGAAAATCCTACGTGGAAAAGGTTAGGAGATGAAATGACACTATGCATACTTCAAAATAGAATAAAAAGTATTAATAGGGGGGAAAATGTTAGAAAATGTGTATTTGAATATATGAGAAATGCTAGTTTAAAAGCAAAGTAGTATATAATGCATTTTATTCTATTAATCATATAACAGTAAGGATTAATTCATGTGTAAATGTAAGTGGTTTTGAAACTGCAGTGTGGCTTGAAGCAAAACTGACCTTCGACCCTAGCAGATGCTAGCTTAGCAAGTTTTAATGATTATGCTTTTCACAAGTGATTATCTGCTGGGTCAGGAATTTAAATGTGTGAAATAATGAAATCTTCTGCTCTTTCCTGCTGGGATGATTTGGCCTTATATATGTGTTACTGAGATAAGCACACAGCTGGTAGGAAAGTGTAACAGAGAACAAAGAAGATTATTAAAAGACTGAATCTGCTATTGCATTCGAACTGATATGAAACCTTGAAGAAGTAACTTTACAGAAAGACATTATGTCTGACCAGCTGGATAGCAAAGCCGTATTGTATCTAGAGGAAAAGTTTTTTTTTTAAATATACAGCATCAACACCTTTATGAATAGAAGACTGTAAGCTAAAGTGATGTAGATGCCCTGTGACATATCACGTCAGTAAGGTGGGCATAGCTTGAATGTTAAACCTATATAAAATTGTGTGCTTCCTGTTTCATGTCAGACAAAATTCTGTACTTGTACGTTTTTTGCCTCCTGGTGTACACTAGTAAACTTTTGAATCTGAACCTCCTGTGTATTGTATTCTTGATTTTATTTAACAAAAAGGTACTTAAATTATCCTATACGTCCAGATGAATACAGCTAAATCTTAGCCGGCCAAAGCTGAACTAACTGACAAAATAGAGTCAAAACTTCCAGTTCAGTTAATATTCAATGTAACACAAATAACTCAATTTAAATGCCGTATTATTTGAAAAATGTGCAGATAAAAGGTACTTAAATTCTCTTTTATGTCCAGTTGAATACAACTAGATCTTAGCCGGCCAAAGCTGAAGTTTTTAAGCAGAAAATATTCCTAAATGTACCACTTAAATAGGCAGTGATAGGCTATCAATGAATGAGACTTCCCCCGCCTGCAATTACCAACAGCAGTCAAATCTAACAAGCACTGACAAAACAGAGTCAAAACTTCCAGTTCAGTTAATATTCAATGTAACACAAATAACTCAATTTAAATGCCGTATTATTTGAAAAATGTGCAGTTAAAAGGTACTCAGATTCTCTTATACGTCCAATTGAATACAGCTTGATCTTAGTCGGCCAAAGCTGAAGTTTTTAAGCAGAAAATATTCCTAAATGTATGACATAAATAGGCAGTGACAGGCTATCAATGAATGAGACTTCCCCCGCCTGCAATTACTAACAGCAATAAAATGTAGCAAGCACTAACTGGCAAAACAGAGTCAAAACTTCCAGTTCAGTTAATATTCAATGTAACACAAATAACTCAATTTAAATGCCATATTATTTGATAAATGTGCAGATAAAAGGTACTTAAATTCTCTTATACGTCCAGCTGAATAAAACTAGATCTTAGACGGCCAAAGCTGACGTTTTTAAGCAGAAAATATTCCTAAATGTACCACTTAAATAGGCAGTGACAGGCTATCAATGAATGAGACTCCCCCCGCCTGCAATTACTAACAGCAATAAAATCTAGCAAGCACTAACTGACAAAACAGAGTCAAAACTTCCAGTTCAGTTAATATTCAATGTAACACAAATAACTCAATTTAAATGCTGTATTGTTTGAAAACTGTGCAGATAAAAGGTACATAAATTCTCTTATACGTCCAGATGAATACAGCTAGATCTTAGCCGGCCAAAAGTGAAATTTATAAGCAGAAAATATTCCTAAATGTACATCTTAAATAGGCAGTGACAGGCTATCAATGAATGAGACTTCCCCCGCCTGCAATTACTAACAGCAATAAAATCTAGCAAGCACTAACTGACAAAACAGAATCAAAACTTCCAGTTCATTTAATATTCAATGTAACACAAATAACTAAATTTAAATGCCATATTATTTGAAAAATGTGCAGATAAAAGGTACTTAAATTCTGTTATATGTACAGTTGAATACAGCTAGATCTTAGCCGGCCAAAGCTGAAGTTTTTAAGCAGAATATATCCTAAATGTAAGACTTAAATAGGCAGTGACAGGCTATCAATGAATGAGACTTCCCCCGCTTGCAATTACTAACAGCAATAAAATCTAGCAAGCACTAACTGACAAAACAGAGTCAAAACTTCCAGTTCAGTTAATATTCAATGTAACACAAATAAGTCAATTTAAATGCCATATTACTTAAAAACTGTGTAGGCAAAAGGTACTTAAATTCTCTTATATGTCCAGTTGAATACAGCTAGATCTTAGCCGGCCAAAGCTGAAGTTTTTAAGCAGAAAATATTCCTAAATGTACCACTTAAATAGGCAGTGACAGGCTATCAATGAATGAGACTTCCCCCACCTGCAATTACTAACAGCAATAAAATCTAGCAAGCATTAACTGACAAAACAGAGTAAAAACTTCCAGTTCAGTTAATATTCAAAGTAACACAAATAACTCAATTTAAATGCTGTATTATTTGAAAAATGTACAGTTAAAAGGTACTCAAATTCTCTTATACGTCCAGTTGAATACAGCTTGATCTTAGCTGGCCAAAGCTGAAGTTTTTAAGCAAAAAATATTCCTAAATGTATTACATAAATAGGCAGTGACAGGCTATCAATAAATGAGACTTCCCCCACCTGCAATTACTAACAGCAATAAACTCTAGCAAGCACTAACTGACAAAACAGAGTCAAAACTTCAATTTCAGTTAATATTCAATGTAACACAAATAACTCAATTTAAATGCCATATTATTTGATAAATGTACAGATAAAAGGTACATAAATTCTCTTATATGTCCAGTTGAATACAGCTAGATCTTAGCCGGCCAAAGCTGAAGTTTTTAAGAAGAAAATATCCTAAGTGTATGACTTAAATAGGCAGTGACAGGCTATCACTGAATGAGACTTCCCCCACCTGCAATTACTAACAGCAATAAAATCTAGCAAGCACTAACTGACAAAACAGAGTCAAAACTTCCAGTTCAGTTAATATTCAATGTAACACAAATAACTCAATTTAAATGCCATATTGTTTGAAAACTGTGCAGATAAAAGGTACTTAAATTCTCTTATATGTCCAGTTGAATACAGCTAGATCTTAGCCGGCCAAAGCTGAAGTTTTTAAGCAGAACATATTCCTAAATGTACCACTTAAATAGGCAGTGACAGCCTATCAATGAATGAGACTTCCCCACCTGCAATTACTAACAGCAATAAAATCTAGCAAGCACTAACTGACAAAACAGAGTCAAAACTTCCAGTTCAGTTAATATTCAAAGTAACACAAATAACTCAATTTAAATGCCATATTATTTGAAAAATGTGCAGATAAAAGGTACTTAAATTCTCTTATATGTCCAGTTGAATACAGCTAGATCTTCGCCGGCCAAAGCTGAAGTTTGTAAGCAGAAAATATTCCTAAATGTACCACTTAAAAAGGCAGTGATAGGCTATCAATGAATGAGACTTCCCCCACCTGCAATTACTAACAGCAATAAATTTAGCAAGCACTGACAAAACAGAGTCAAAACTTCCATTTCAGTTAATATTCAATGTAACACAAATAACTCAATTTAAATTTGATAAATGTGCAGATAAAAGGTACTTAAATTCTCTTACACGCCCAGCTGAATACAACTAGATCTTAGCCGGCTAAAGCTGAAGTTTTTAAGCAGAAAATATTCCTAAATGTACCACTTAAATAGGCAGTGACAGGCTATCAATAAATGAGACTTTCCCCACCTGCAATTACTAACAGCAATAAAATCTAGCAAGCACTAACTGACAAAACAGAGTCAAAACTTCCAGTTCAGTTAATATTCAATGTAACACAAATAACTCAATTTAAATGCTGTATTGTTTGAAATCTGTGCAGATAAAAGGTACTTAAATTCTCTTATATGTTCAGATGAATACAGCTAGATCTTAGCCGGCCAAAGCTGAAGTTTATAAGCAGAAAATATTCCTAAATGTACCACTTAAATAGGCAGTGACAGGCTATCAATGAATGAGACTTCCCCGCCTGCAATTACTAACAGCAATAAAATCTAGCAAGCACTAACTGACAAAACAGAGTCAAAACTTCCAGTTCAGTTAATATTCAATGTAACATAAATAACTCAATTTAAATGCCATATTGTTTGAAAACTGTGCATATAAAAGGTACTTAAATTCTCTTATACGTCCAGTTGAATACAGCTAGATCTTAGCCGCCAAAGCTGAAGTTTTTAAGCAGAAAATATTCCTAAATGTACCACTTAAATAGGCAGTGACAGGCTATCAATGAATGAGACTTCCCCCACCTGCAATTACTAACAGCAGAAAAATCTAGCAAGCACTAACTGACAAAACAGTCAAAACTTCCAGTTCAGTTAATATTCAATGTAACACAAATAACTCAATTTAAATGCCACATTATTTGAAAAATGTGCAGATAAAAGGTACTTAAATTCTCTTATATGTCCAGTTGAATACAGCTAGATCTTCGCCGGCCAAAGCTGAAGTTTTTAAGCAGAAAATATTCCTAAATGTACCACTTAAATAGGCAGTGATAGGCTATCAATGAATGAGACTTCCCCCGCCTGCAATTACTAACATCAATAAATTTAGCAAGCACTGACAAAACAGAGTCAAAACTTCCAGTTCAATTAATATTCAATGTAACACAAATAACTCAATTTAATTGCCGTATTATTTGAAAAATATGCAATTAAAAGGAACTCAAATTCTCTTATACGTCCAGTTGAATACAGCTCGATCTTAGCCTGCCAAAGCTGAAGTTTTTAAGCAGAAAATATTCCTAAATGTATTACATAAATAGGCAGTGACAAGCTATCAATGAATTAGACTTCCCCCGCCTGCAATTACTAACAGCAATAAAATCTAGCAAGCACTAACTGACAAAACAGAGTCAAAACTTCCATTTCAGTTAATATTCAATTGTAACACAAATAACTCAATTTAAATGCCATATTATTTGATAAATGTGCAGATAAAACATACTTAAATTCTCTTACACGTCCAGCTGAATACAGCTAGATCTTAGCCGCCAAAAGCTGAAGTTTTTAAGCAGAAAATATTCCTAACTGTACCACTTAAATAGGCAGTGACAGGCTATCAATGGATGAGACTTCCCCCACTTGCAATTACTAACAGCAATAAAATCTAGCAAGCACTAACTGACAAAACAGAGTCAAAACTTCCAGTTCAGTTAATATTCAAATTAACACAAATAACTCAATTTAAATGCCACATTATTTGAAAAACGTGCAGATAAAAGGTACTTAAATTCTCTTATATGTCCAGTTGAATACAGCTAGATCTTCGCCGGCCAAAGCTGAAGTTTTTAAGCAGAAAATATTCCTAAATGTACCACTTAAATAGGCAGTGATAGGCTATCAATGAATGAGACTTCCCCCGCCTGCAATTACTAACAGCAATAAATTTAGCAAGCACTGACAAAACAGAGTCAAAACTTCCATTTCAGTTAATATTCAATGTAACACAAATAACTCAATTTAAATGCCATATTATTTGATAAATGTGCAGATAAAAGGTACTTAAATTCTCTTACACGTCCAGCTGAATACAACTAGATCTTAGCCGGCCAAAGCTGAAGTTTTTAAGCAGAAAATATTCCTAAATGTACCACTTAAATAGGCAGTGACAGGCTATCAATAAATGAGACTTCCCCCAC
Source organism: Protopterus annectens (assembly GCF_019279795.1). Lineage (NCBI taxonomy): Eukaryota > Metazoa > Chordata > Ceratodontiformes > Protopteridae > Protopterus > Protopterus annectens. The sequence goes on from NC_056735.1 coordinate 585,579,695, forward strand.
CTGTAATTACTAACAGCAATAAAATCTAGCAAGCACTAACTGACAAAACAGAGTCAAAACTTCCAGTTCAGTTAATATTCAATGTAACACAAATAACTCAATTTAAATGCTGTATTGTTTGAAAACTGTGCAGATAAAAGGTACTTAAATTCCCTTATACGTTCAGATGAATACAGCTAGATCTTAGCTGGCCAAAGCTGAAGTTTATAAGCAGAAAATATTCCTAACTGTACCACTTAAATAGTCAGTGACAGGCTCTCAATGAATGAGACTTCCCCCCGCCTGAAATTACTAACAGCAACAAAATCTAGCAAGAACTAACTGAAAAAACAGAGTCAAAACTTCCAGTTCAGTTAAAATTCAATGTAACACAATAACTCAATTTAAATTCCATATTGTTTGAAAACTGTGCATATAAAAGGTACTTAAATTCTCTTATACGTCCAGTTGAATACAGCTAGATCTTAGCCGCCCAAAGCTGAAGTTTTTAAGCAGAAAATATTCCTAAATGTACCACTTAAAAAGGCAGTGACAGACTATCAATGAATGAGACTTCCCCCACCTGCAATTACTAACAGCAATAAAATCTAGCAAGCACTAACTGACAAAACAGTCAAAACTTCCAGTTCAGTTAATATTCAAAGTAACACAAATAACTCAATTTAAATGCCACATTATTTGAAAAATGTGCAGATAAAAGGTACTTAAATTCTCTTATATGTCCAGTTGAATACAGCTAGATCTTCACCGGCCAAAGCTGAAGTTTATAAGCAGAAAATATTCCTAAATGTACCACTTAAATAGGCAGTGACAGCCTATCAATGAATGAGACTTCCCCCACCTGCAATTACTAACAGCAATAAAATCTAGCAAGCACTAACTGACAAAACAGAGTCAAGACTTCCAGTTCAGTTAATATTCAAAGTAACACAAATAACTCAATTTAAATGCCACATTATTTGAAAAACATGCAGATAAAATGTACTTAAATTCTCTTATATGTCCAGTTGAATACAACTAGATCTTAGCCGCCAAAAGCTGAAGTTTTTAAGCAGAAAATATTCCTAAATGTACCACTTAAATAGGCAGTGACAGCCTATCAATGAATGAGACTTCCCCCACCTGCAATTACTAAAGGCAATAAAATCTAGCAAGCACTAACTGACAAAACAGAGTCAAGACTTCCAGTTCAGTTAATATTCAAAGTAACACAAATAACTCAATTTAAATGCCACATTATTTGAAAAACGTGCAGATAAAAGGTACTTAAATTCTCTTATATGTCGGGTTGAATACAGCTAGATCTTCGCCGGCCAAAGCTGAAGTTTTTAAGCAGAAAATATTCCTAAATGTACCACTTAAATAGGCAGTGATAGGCTATCAATGAATGAGACTTCCCCCGCCTGCAATTACTAACAGCAATAAATTTAGCAAGCACTGACAAAACAGAGTCAAAACTTCCAGTTCAGTTAATATTCAATGTAACACAAATAACTCAATTTAAATGCCATATTATTTGATAAATGTGCAGATAAAAGGTACTTAAATTCTCTTACACGTCCAGCTGAATACAACTAGATCTTAGCCGGCCAAAGCTGAAGTTTTTAAGCAGAAAATATTCCTAAATGTACCACTTAAATAGGCAGTGACAGGCTATCAATAAATGAGACTTCCCCACCTGTAATTACTAACAGCAATAAAATCTAGCAAGCACTAACTGACAAAACAGAGTCAAAACTTCCAGTTCAGTTAATATTCAATGTAAGACAAATAACTCAATTTAAGTGCTGTATTATTTGTAAAATGTGCAGATAAAAGGTACTTAAATTCCCTTATACATCCAGATGAATACAGCTAGATCTTAGCCGGCCAAAGCTGAAGTTTATAAGCAGAAAATATTCCTAAATGTACCACTTAAATAGGCAGTGACAGGCTATCAATGAATGAGACTTCCCCCGCCTGCAATTACTAACAGCAATAAAATCTAGCAAGCACTAACTGACAAAACAGAGTCAAAACTTCCAGTTCAGTTAATATTCAATGTAACACAAATAACTCAATTTAAATTCCATATTGTTTGAAAACTGTGCATATAAAAGGTACTTAAATTCTCTTATATGTCCAGCTGAATACAGCTAGATCTTAGCCGCCAAAGCTGAAGTTTTTAAGCAGAAAATATTCCTAAATGTACCACTTAAATAGGCAGTGACAGGCTATCAATGAATGAGACTTCCCCACCTGCAATTACTAACAGCAATAAAATCTAGCAAGCACTAACTGACAAAACAGTCAAAACTTCCAGTTCAGTTAATATTCAAAGTAACACAAATAACTCAATTTAAATGCCACATTATTTGAAAAATGTGCAGATAAAAGGTACTTAAATTCTCTTATATGTCCAGTTGAATACAGCTAGATCTTCGCCGGCCAAAGCTGAAGTTTATAAGCAGAAAATATTCCTAAATGTACCACTTAAATAGGCAGTGATAGGCTATCAATGAATGAGACTTCCCCCGCCTGCAATTACTAACATCAATAAATTTAGCAAGCACTGACAAAACAGAGTCAAAACTTCCAGTTCAATTAATATTCAATGTACACAAATAACTCAATTTAAATGCCATATTATTTGAAAAATATGCAGTTAAAAGGTACTCAAATTCTCTTATACGTCCAGTTGAATACAGCTCGATCTTAGCCAGCCAAAACTGAAGTTTTTAAGCAGAAAATATTCCTAAATGTATTACATAAATAGGCAGTGACAGGCTATCAATGAATTAGACTTCACCCGCCTGCAATTACTAACAGCAATACAATCTAGCAAGCACTAACTGACAAAACAGAGTCAAAACTTCCATTTCAGTTAATATTCAATTGTAACACAAATAACTCAATTTAAATGCCATATTATTTGATAAATGTGCAGATAAAACGTACTTAAATTCTCTTACACGTCCAGCTGAATACAACTAGATCTTAGCCGGCTAAAGCTGAAGTTTTTAAGCAGAAAATATTCCTAAATGTACCACTTAAATAGGCAGTGACAGTCTATCAATAAATGAGACTTCCCCCACCTGCAATTACTAACAGCAATAAAATCTAGCAAGCACTAACTGACAAAACAGAGTCAAAACTTCCAGTTCAGTTAATATTCAATGTAACACAAATAACTCAATTTAAATGCCTTATTTTTGAAAAATGTGCAGATAAAAGGTACTTAAATTCTCTTATACGTCCAGTTGAATACAGCTAGATCTTAGCCTGCCAAAGCTGATGTTTTTAAGCAGAAAATATCCTAAATGTACGACTTAAACAGGCAGTGACAGGCTATCAATGAATGAGACTTCCCCCACCTGCAATTACTAACAGCAATAAAATCTAGCAAGCACTAACTGACAAAACAGAGTCAAAACTTCCAGTTCAGTTAATATTCAATGTAACACAAATAACTCAATTTAAATGCTGTATTGTTTGAAAACTGTGCATATAAAAGGTACTTAAATTCTCTTATACGTTCAGATGAATACAGCTAGATCTTAGCCGGCCAAAACTGAAGTTTTTAAGCCTGTATGATCTTATTAATCATTATCCTAGTATAAACCTATAATCCAATCAAAGCATAACACACGTACCACAACAAGGTTATTTACATGTAAAATAAAGTAAGATCTGTTATCTAATGCCTTCTTTTCCATCTTCCTTAAAAAGAGCATTTTGTTCATTTTTTACAGGTTACTAGGCTTGAGTTTCAAACCTATAACCATCTGGCATTCAAGAACCCTTTGATTGCCATAATCTCAATGACTTCCTTAGAATTTTAAGGAGAATATTCTTCTCAAAATATTGTAAGGTGTTATGTAATATATCTTTAATTAATTTATTTTTTTTTTTACTGATGTTTATTTTAATGCCGAGTTTCCCCTTCTGATGTTAGCATTCCATTTGCTGAATTGCAAGCATACACAATCAGATAAAATCAGATCAGGCACTGAGAGATCAACTCTAAGAAAAGTGATACAATACAATAAAAATTCCTGAAGCTCATTTTTCCCAGTGATATAACTATTATTTGCAAAAAATTGCTGTACTCTTCATGTTGTTTCAAGAAACATTTTTAATATTCTTTTTCTCTCCCTGTTGGTGCATCTGTGGTGTGCTACATTAAGGAAAACTTTTCCCTTTTACATAAAACTGTGCTGCTATAAGGCATTTGTATAAAAAAAAAACATAACCCAGCTGAGATCTGCTGCAAAAATATACCCTTCCCCTAGCGAATAGTTAAAGTCTGCAAACACTGGCCATTGTTTATGCATTCGTATAACAATCCGGAACCCAGCTGAGATCTGCTGCAACAATATGACCTTCCAGTAGCTGCATAGTTCAAGTCTGCAAACACTGGCTGTTGTTTATGCATTCATATAACAAATCAGAACCCAGCTGAGATCTGCTGCAACCATATACCCTTCCCACAGCTGCATAGTTCAAATCTGCCAACACTGGCCATTGTTTATATATCTTCATAATACATTTTATCTAAGATATTTTGTGTAAAACCACAGCTCGTAGCACATCACCACAGCTTATACCCACTCCCCTGCTGTCCAGCTTCTACTTCATATCTACCTTCTTTGCCCCCCTACCGCTGCACTGTCTCTTCACTACTGCTTCACTCCTTACATACTTGTCCTCCCCTTCCTTTCATTACCTTGCTTCTGTTATATGCTGCATACCTTCTCCCATCTGTACTGACTTGCACTTTCTTTCATTGAATTCTGGCTCTGTTTTTATTTTCTCTGATTTCCGGATTGTTTTTCTACAAACATAGCCTGCTGCGAACTCCTGGTTCAAATGGGCGGTTGGTTTCTCTCCTTGACTGTCCTCTCGTACTTTCACCCTGCCTACTGACTTTTGGTTTTCCTCTGAGCATGCCTTGTGGTATCTAAAAACCCAGGAGGGCATCTAGTGCCATTTTTACTATTCTCTTTCTGTCCCTGTTGGTGTATCAGTGGTTTGCTTACAGCTATTAAGGAAAACATTCCCCTTTTGTATAAAACTGCACTGTTACAAGGTAATAGACATTCAGAAATGTTCAAAATATTTGTTTTCGCTGTTTTTGTTTGTAACTGAGCTGTTACAAGGTAATAAGATATCATTATTGTTTACCACTACATTACTAGTTATCTGTTGACTGCAATTCAGTACTTGGGCTTGTAACAGACTAGGTTAACAGTTTCCATCACAGTGCACATAATTACTGAAGCACAACATAGAATTATTGTCATGGGCACTATTCCTTGTTGTTATAGTTGGTCATGCTTATTACATGTTGTGTTATTTCAGTCCATGGTTGCTTGTATAACTAGCTAGGTTATCTAACATTATGGCTGTAATGGGTATAACTCCAGAGCTGGCTCACATCTTATTCTAGACTCCAGTTACCCACTGAAGAATACTTGTGTGTGATATTTTATTAATAGCCCACTTCATCTCAAAGCTTCAAGTATCCACTGTTAATCTTGTTTTTGTTTTATATATTGCTAAATTGCCTTTTATAAGTATTCAGACTAACTGCAGCTTATCTCAGCAATGTGTTCTCATGCTCAGTTGCTTGAAATGTGCTACATAATTGATGCATGTATGTTTTCAGTCTGAGTTAACATGTAGCTGTTTTAAGTTCAGTGGCGGCTGGTGACTTCAAATCAAAGGGGGACTGCAGGCGATAGCTGAATGGGTGGGGTCAATGGGAAGGGTGTGGCCAACTAGAAAGGGGAGGGGCTATGCTCAAAATCACAAAAACTGTAACTTTAATTAAATACGCTGCCCTGGGTGCCAAACCATCATTATGAGAGTCCAATCAAGATAAAATGAAGTGTAGAAGAAATAAAATATTTCAAAAAAAAAAATATTTCAATAATTTGGCTGCTACTTTTTAAATACATTACTGGAATGACAGTCAAAATCAAGTATAAGAAAAACAAGCAGCACTCAACTCAAACCACTTCTCCTTACACTGCAGTTCGAATTATAATTTATATTCAGCTTTATTAAAGTACCAAGTAATATGCTGACAGTAGCAATCTCTGTGATACCCCCACTTGTAAAAATGTTTCTTATCCAAAAAAGACCTGCTGCCTGACATCTACTTATTTCATGGGGAAAACATGATCAAAGTAAAAAATTAAAAGCAAACAAGAAACCAGCTCAAGATACATTGCTTAAAGGATTACTGTACAGGTAATGGACCACACATGATAGATTGGCATTCTGTTTGGTTTACAGGTAAAGCCTGCAAAGATGACTGCAAGTCTCCAACAAATGTAATGAGCTTCTTAAAATAATGTAATCCTATCCTTTATTACAAATACTGTCATATGCATTTCAATACCCAAGGCTTATACATTATCTAGTTATGTAAGTATTCTCTGTATGGCTGGCAACAACAGAAAGGCTTTCAATGTTGGCAATTCTTTAACAGTATGCTTATTAAAGCTTACTTGCATCTTACAATATCAGACAAGCTTACCTGATGGTCATTAAAGCATTGCTACTTAAACACAGAGCAACAGGCACTTTCTGAGTAATAATAAGCATAAATCAACAGTATAAAAATATGACAGAAACCAGAACATTCTGCAAAATCAAGGACAGAATAAAAGTAGCACTTGTGTCTACCTTGGATGGGGGGATACTCTGCACATTTACACTGCATAACTGTTCCTTGCCTTGCTTGGACACATCCAGAGTCACTACATGGGGGAGTGGGGTACAACAAGTATGTCACAATTTGAAATGTCTCTGGCTGACTGTGATGGCCCTGACACATTTGTCATACCTCTCAACCTCAGAACAAGAAATATGGACAGAGCCATACATAGAAGTGGGACAAAGGCCCAAAAATAATAACGTTTTTTTAAATATTGCTTTTATAAACTTAGAAAGATAAGATAATGAATTTTCTGAAAAGTATGAAATCTGAAACTCAAACATCTGTCATTTTATAACTTCAGTCTTTAATGAAAATCTGGATATTCTGCAAAAATCTGTACACAGTCACACACTTTACAATTTCTTTTTAGATAGAAGAATGATAAACTGTGTATAGAGGCAAAGAGCCTGTGTGTGTGTGATCACCTTTGTAAACATGAAAATGCTGAAACTATCACAGCCTGAGCAGTTTCCTTTGATTTGATTACAGGGTGTCATATTATCTTATAATTTTATCTCCTTTTCTTGCATAAAATATGCTAATCAGAGCTTTTATCAAAGTTAAACACTTTCATACTGAAGCATTTATTCATCTAATAAAGTATCTGATCTTGATTTTTTTGCACTACAACAATCTTGCGTGGTGTAAAAGTAGCATTTAGCCAACTGTCCACTACTAATTATCCCATCTATTAACACTTGTGCAATTGCACTGTGCACACACTGTAAAAACATGTTTTTAAAGATTTTACCAAGCTGCTTTTGAAGGAAATAGTTTACACATTATTGATCTACTAGTGATATATAAGAAACAGAAAAAATATATATTTCACAATTATTTACACATTACTGATCTACTAGTGATATGCAAGAAACAGAAAAAAAAGATCTTTCACAATTATTCACCAATTACTCCATTCATTATACACAATTAAAATTAAACCACATGTGGCATTCTAACATGCATTTAGATAACAGCTGTAATATTTTTCTGGCAAACTTTCACAAATCAAACCTGCCCTAGAACACTTTCCTTTTGTTTGTTTAGTAATATATAATGTCCTGACTCCTATTAGAATGGTGTTGTAAATTGAAAGTGCCTGTGTAAATCACCTCTCGTTTATCCTTAATAAAAACTTGATGTTGAAAAAAAAAAAGAAAAAAAATGGACAAGTCAAGACATTATTACCACACATTCTTCATGATGTCTACCATTATTTAAACCCAGTCTTTCTTTCTCTCTCTCTCTCTTTCTCTCCTGCTCCACAAATTGAAGCTGATAATCATTTGATGAGACTCAAAGTACAAAGTAAGAGTCATTATGTCCATCGGCGATGCAAGTCACTTACACCATTCCGGCTCAAGAGTTTGACTACACAGTAGTATTTTTAATTCTGAATATATTTTTTCATGCTTTTGTTAAAAAATGTACTATGCCCTCATAATCTGAACATGTCTAATGAATCTAGTTTTTGTATAGACTGAATGGTGTCTTTGTTGCCAACTTCCATCAGAAAATAGTTTATTTTAGATATTAATGGTTTTCTAAGTTCTGGGATCAACAGCACCCCCCCCAACCCCCTTAAAAGAGCTGTACTGTAATCCTGCAGTATAGATTGACAACTGGGGTTTTCACAGAAGTGATTAGTGGATGTCATTGCATTATTACATCTGCTGGTAATAGCAGAAGTCCCTTATATCATTTTCTGGTGTAATAAAGATTTATTGTGGTAAAGGCAAAACGGTAACTAATTCGCTGTAGAATTCTGATTTACATTTCTAAGAGCATTTAAACTCAAAATTATAAAACCGAAGGTGCTGTTCTGGTGAATTTTATACTGCTTGTATAGCAAATGAAACATAATGCTGATTCTTTAAATCTCATTCGAAGTGTATATATAATCCCTTTACTTTAACTATATAACATGTCAATTGAAAGAAATGTGGTGTAGAGCAGAATGCAGACATATAAGTAGGTGGTTTATAGTGGTCCAAGCATGCAATTTATTTCACCAGGCAGAAAGCAAGAATATAGTATAGTTCTGTCCTTCCTAATCAGAGCCTTAATTGGAAAACACAATTAGAATCCTGTTTAGTTTGAATTCAAAGTAAAACGTGTTTCCTTGTTTCATGACAGGCCTCATTTCTGTTGTCTGGGTTAATTTTGTTAATTAAACATACTATCCAATCTGCTAATAAAAATTGGAAATGTTCAACGTTACCTGTGGTTCAAAGTAATGTCTATTATGTATGGTTAAGCGAATGGAATTAGGAAGTCAATCTTCAGTAAATCCACAAACGCAAATAAGTTATCTCACTTAACTGGCTGCAACCGTTTGCTTCTCGCTCGTTTCCCAGCACATAATGCCCGGGAAGAAAGCACGAACCAATCAGCAACCATTTAGCCCATCCACGTCACATACTTGCCTACGGACGTGGTAGTCTGAGCCCCTTCCAGTTCTATGCGGTTCCAAACCGCATAGGCTGCTGGGCATCACACTGATGCCTTCATTCTTTAATCTGGACTGCAGTGCTGGAGTGGATTTCTTATTTTATTTAGAGAAAGAGAAGCAAAACTCTTTTTTTTTAAACCCGGAACTCTAAGTGCGCATGCTCGCACTCGCAGATTAGTCAGTCGGAGTAAAGCAGCCGGCTGATAAGAAAGACAGTAAATTAAATATAATAAGCAAATTAATTATTTTAAAAAAGTTCTTTTTTCTTGCTGGGGGGTGGCTGCAGCCCAGCAGTCCAATGGCACGAGCCACCACTGTTTAAATTACTTTCGCTGTACATTACTACAGTACATCTACTACTTTCTGTCTTCCCTTACTCCCCTCTCACTTTCCCCCTGTAAACCTCTCCTACATACTGTAACTCTGGGCTTATTTCTGTTAAAGTTATCTACCACTTTATCTTTCTCACACTCTTCCACACCCAGCACCCAATTGCACTCCCAGTAATTCATCAGATTTTACTCCTTTTGCTCTCACTTACCTTCATTCTATTTTCCTTTTTTTCCTTTCTATCCATTCATATAACAAATCAGAATCCAGCTGAGAACTGTGCAACAATATACCCTTCCCACAGCTACATAGTTCAAGTCTGCCAAAACTGGCCATTATTTATGTATCTTCATAATACATTTTATCTAAGATATTTTGCACCGCACCTTATACCCACTCCTCTGCTGTCCAACTTCTACATCACATCCACCTTCTTTGCCCCCCTACCGCTGCACTGACTCTTCACTACTGCTTCACTCCTTACATAATTGTCCTCCCTTTCCTTTCATTACCTCACTTCTGTTATACACTGCTTACCTTCACTCAACTGTACTGATTTGGGCTTTCTTGCACTGAATTCCAGCTCCATTTTTATTTTCTCTGATTTCCTGATTGTTTTTCCTACAAATGTAGCCTGCTGTGACCTCCTGGTTCAAACAGTCATTTGCTTTCTCTCCTTGACTGTCCTCTCATACTTTTACCCTGCCTACAGACATTCAGTTTCCCTCTCAGCATGCCTTGTGGCATTTAAAACCCAGAAGTGCATCCAGTGCCATTTTTACTATTCCCTTTCTCTCCGTGTAGGTGTATCGGTGGTGTGCTACAGCTGTTAAGGAAAACGTTTCCCTTTTCTATAAAACTGCTCTGTTACACAGTAATAGACATTCGGAAATGTTCAAAAAATTGTTTTTCATTGATTTTGTGAATAGCTGAGTTGTTACTAGGTAATAGGATATCACTATTGTTTAACACTACATTACTAGTTATCTGTGAACTGCAATTCAGTACTTGGGCTTGTAACAGACTAGGTCAACTGTTTCCTTCACAGTACTCATTTTTACTGAAACACAACATAGAATTGTTGTCTTGGGCACTATTCCTTGTTGTTATAGTTGGTCATGCTTATTACATATGTTATTTCAGTCCATGGTTGCTTGTACAACTGGCTAGGTTGTCTAACTGTATGGCTCTAATGGGTATAACTCCAGAGCTGGTTTACATCTTATTCTAGACTTTGGTTACCCACTGAAGTATACTTGTGTGTGATATTTCATTAATAGTAAAATGCATAAAACGAGCCAGCACTACACGAACACCATTTATTGTTCCATAAAGTGTGAAAACAGAATCATACCGGTTTCGGCACTTAGCCTTCTTCAGTGATAACAAATCATTCTGTTCATTGACTATATATAAAGAAAATCAAAAAGCCAATAATTGGCATACAAATTGATGAGAGTCCATTTAAAGTAACATGATACCTGATATATATCTCAAGTTTTAAACATATTAACCTTCATATTAACCATTATTAAAACAGATCATTCAACCAATGTATATAACAACCAATGTATATACCAATATACTGTTACCATGCATTTTAAAAAATGCATTATAAGTGTTCATTTAAACCTGGATAAAACAATCCACCTAATCTAATAATCCATGCTTTTTCTTTTCGATTTAATAAATCATGACAACCATGTTTATCATTAAATTCCACCTTAACCGCATCAATAATCTCGAAATGAAATTTTGCATTGGTATGAGCCAACGTATGTTTATATAAAGCACAAGCACAGGATTTATTTCTGACATTACTCAAATGTTCCGATATCCTAATTCTAAAAGGCCTAGATGTTTGGCCTATATAAAAAGCCAAACAAGAACATGTCACCAAATAGATGACCCAACTGGTTCCGCAAGTACCAAAACATCTAATGTAAAAAATTTTTGTAACATTTTTGCTGGAAAATTCTTTAGATTTGAACACAGAGTGAACAATGACCACAAGGGAAACAACCCCTCAGTTCAATTCCTGACAGTGGTATCAATCCCACTTTGGAATTTTTACCTCTCTTATACCAATTAAAGTAGGCACCCAATGTACGACCTCTCCTATATGAAAAAAGACATTCCTGGGGCAGAATGTCTGCCATACTTGAATTGGTCATTAAAATATTCCAATTGTTATTAATCACACCTTTAATAACATTAATATTTCTGCCAAATGTTGTAGTAAATCTAATAGGAGTCACATTGGGGATGTTTTTGTCCTTATATTTCAATAAGTGGTCACGGTCAAACTGTTGTACCCACCTGGAGGCTGATACTATATCCCCATATTTATATCCCCTAGCTAGGAATCTCTTCCTAAGATCCTGCTCAAACAATTTATACGTATCCTCATTTGAACATATTCTTTTTACTCTTGAAAACTGCGACTTAGGTATATTTTTAAAGATATGTTGTGGGTGTAAGCTACTAGCATCCAGCAACATATTATATTGTGGGTATTTTCTATGGATTTTCGAATCCAAAGTGTGGTCATTATTTCTACTTACACATACATCCAAGTATTGGATTTATTGATACTGTACATTGAGAGTAAATTTAATCCCCCAAACATTGTCATTAAGATATTGTACGAATTCTGACAGATATTCTAAATCACATCTCCAAATAAACCAACAATAGTCTAGGTACCTTCGCCATATATCCAGTTCCTCTATGTGTATATTATGAGATGTATCATAGATAAGACATTCCTCTATGTACCCCATAAAGAGGTCAGCATATATAGGGGCAAAAGACGCCCCCATGGCCGTACCTTGAACCTGTAAATAACATTGTTGGTGAAAATAAAACACGTTTTTAGTAGCACATGCTCAACCATACAAACGATTAAGGTATTTAAGCCCGGTGGATAAATGTTACTTCTATTTAACCAATATTCTATTGCTTGTAATCCAGCCCACAGTGTGGGATATTAGTATATAATGACTTAACGTCTAATGTACACATCAACCAACTGGGCTCTAATTGAGAATCCCTAATAATTTGTAAAAACTCTGCAGTGTCATTTAATCTAGATCTAATTAATGTCAATAACGGCTTGAGATGTAAAGTCAAAAATTCTGAAAGTGGTTCTGTTAAAGACCCTCGACCTGAAACTATAGGTCTACACGGAGGTTTTAATAAATCCTTGTGAATTTTTGGCAGTAAATAGAGAATTTGTTTCTTTGGATTTGTTACCATTAATTGCATCTTAGTGTTGTTATCAATAATTCCTACTTCAACTGTTTCCTCCAAAAATTCATCAATTTGTTTTTTAAACAAATCAGTGGGGTCTAAAGGCATTGAAACATAATGTTGTTTATTATTGAGTTGGGTATAAGCCTCAACCATATATTGTTCCGTATCCATTATAACCACAACACCCCCTTTATCTGCTGAAGTAATGACAATGTTTGGGTTGGTTCTTAAACTCTCAATGGCCTGAATTTCCAAATCAGACAAATTGTTACTTAACATAAGTGTCTCTTCCTGTTTAAAATGTAAATCTTTGATCACCTTCTCCTGAAAAATGGCCACATATTTATCCATCGGTGGCTGAAAAGTAGATTTATGAAATCGAAAACCAGTAGATCTTGATAAATTATCTGTGTGTCCAAAAAACAATTTTAAATTCAGTAATCTACAAAATGTCAAAACACCCTGTACAAAACTATATTCGTTGACAAAAAAAACGAGAACAAACGATAACCCTTTATTTAATATTTTAATTGCGTTTCATTCAGAGACACAGATGAGATATTATGAACATTTATGTAAGCATCTATTTCTGAGTTAGAACATCCGATAACATTTCCAAGTTCTTTACCGTGTCTATGTTTGTGTTTTCTACCCCCCCCCCCCCGTTTCTCTTAATTCTAAAGGGTGGACCATATTTTTGGTTCTCTTATGTGCTGGAGACTCCTGACTGGAGACAGGTTCATGCTCAGTATTTGACGATTATTCACCTGAAGTGCTACTGAGGTCTGTTTTAGATCTTTTTAGCATAGACCAAGGTCTCTTTTTTCTAAATTTGGTGGGTTGAAATTCCCTATCTCTAAACCTGACAGATTTTTAATGCTAAAGGGCTTACCTTCTGCATAATCTGTGACATCCCTTTGAAATTTCTGTATCTTTTTCTCTTTCAAATTTTGTTCTAATACCAATAAATCTTTAGAAAGTTTAGTTAGACAGGATTTATATATAGCTTGTACTTCAAATAGTTTAATATTGTCACATAAGGGATTAACCTCCACAATATTGGCATCAATACTTCTCTCATAAAAAGAAATGAGAATATCCACAAATGACATGGTTGCTAGATGTTGATCTTCAACCCACTCCTCCTTAAGCTTATCATCCGGACCACTCACAAACGGTTGAATTTAAATTCTAAGTCCCCTAGGGGTGATGTCCATAGTTTTATAGGCTTTGAATAGCCTAAGGTTCCACACATTACTTCTAAGTTGCCTCATGCTTTTAGTTATTTTGAAAAATAAATCCTTACAGTGATCTCCTGGATCTTTTATCCTATCCTTATCAGATGGAATAGCCTCCCCAAAAACATCAAAGATTTGTACATCATCCTTATCTTGGGATAAACCCTTCAAAATAGTTGTCAAATCCATTTCCATGCAATATAATAGAAACATTTTAAAATCAACAGCAACTTGTCTATATCAAAGCCTGAGCTGTCAATATATACCCAATAATCCCATATGGATCAATATTTCATACCCGTCAACATATAAATCCAGCATCCAATGGTTGAGAAAGTTTACCACATTAAATAGTTAAAAAAACTTACCACATTAGCCTCCTTAAATTTAGAGGCCATAAGACCTGGACTCTTCCATAAACACACTGCAAAAATGCAATAAACGCCCAGCGTCACAATATTAAACTTAGTAATAACTGTCCATATATCTTCTCATGTGCCAGTCACAGAAACATAAATATCTGACAGTAAATGTCCCACCATCATTAGATATTATATATGATTAAATATCCATTGCTTCTAGGCCCATAAAAACTATTAAATATGTGGACCTCTCAACCACAGATGTTGTAAAAAATCAGTTCTCAATATGAAATATATATGAAAATTCTATGTATAAAAGTATATAAGTAACAGTTGGGGCCACAGTGCTGCCTGGACTTAGATGTCAAAGCCAATTACACACTAATATACCACGTGCAAGGTTTTTTTTGTGGTGTTTCCTGTTCCTGTTTCTCGCTGGGGACTTCTGACTGAACACTTGGATTCATGTTGGAACTTAAAGTGTGTAAAGTTTTAGTTGGTGAGGTGTCTCCATTTGCTTAACTACATATAAGTTCTGCTTTGTGTTTTATTTACGAGTTGGATATATAATTATCTCAAGTTTTTGAACGAAATATCTTTTCTTGTGAAAATCAACAACATGCTGACAGTCGCCAGTATACAATATGTGACGTACCATTTCTACATGAGGTTTCATGAAAACTCAGCTTATGGAATTTATTTCTTAAGGATCATCACATTACAACAGTTTTGGACTAATATTTTCTCCGGACTTTCAATTCGGGCGGTTGTGACATTTTCAGATGGGACATGTACAGTGTGATTTTTGTCTTTTAGTGTTACTGCCTCTTTCTAGGAGGAATGGAACAATGTTTGGACTTATGTTTGAATATATAATGTGAAATGTTGCATTGCTGGACTAACTAATATGGTTTTTTCAATTGAATATAAAAAAGAACTTCATTTCATCGGGCTTTTTGGAGCGGACATTTCTGTTTATTAACAGGGAATACGCAAAACACATCGAGCAGTCACCATGTTTTTTGCAAGACGCATGATTTTCACAGACTTTTTTGTATAAGCAATTTTATGTTTTGGGGATAGTTTTGGATATATTTGTTTGATTATTGCACTAATCCATGTGGGATATTCACAATTGTTTTGTATCATTTATGAAGTACAAATATATGATTGCATGTTGCCAACAATATTTGGACTTAAGTCTAAATATATGATGTGATATGGGGTGTTGTTAGGTGGTACAATATGTTTTATAAATGAACACAACTACGAGCCTCATTTATTGGGCTTTTTGGAGTGGATGGTTTCAGTTTGTTAGTGGGGAAAGCGCGAAAAATACAGAGTAGTCGCCATGTTTATGGCGAAATGTATTATGTGTACAGAAATTCTGGTATAAATAACTATCTTTTGGAGATAGTTCTGGACATATTTGTAGGATTATTGAACTAATTTCGTGTGACACTAAGGGCTAGATTTTTTCCACTAATGGTGTAGAAATATTTGATTTCATGTTTTGATAAAACAATGGGAATGGTGTTGTTGATGGATGGAACCAATACATTTGTGGAATCAATATAATAGTGGAACCTATATATTTTTTTTTCACATTTTTTTGGATTACTCCAGTTATATCAAGGAGTTCATGTCCAATAATATTATTTATTATACCCTACAAATACTAAGGCCTTAACATAATATATTCTGTGAGTTTGGAGGCAAACTGAGACATGTCTATTTATTATATTGATACCATTTATATTTTTGTTAAACAATGTAGAAATACTGCCACTTTTTTGAGGTGACTGTGTTTCATTTTGTAGGCAAACACACTGTGCTTGATATAAGAATATCAGTTTTGAGTTTGGGAAGCTACACTAATCATCCAGATTTTAATATAACGTTTAGGGTGAATATACATGTCCTTTATTTTTGGAGGGCCCTTCATTTAAATAGAAACTAGTATTTTTTTATATAGCCAGTCCAGCAATATATTAGTGTGAAATTGGCTTTGACATCTAAGTCCAGGCAGCACTGTGGCGCCAATTGTTACTTATATACTTTTAGACATAGGATTTCCTATATATTTCATATTGACAACTGATTTTTTACAACATCTGTGGTTGAGAGGTCCACATATTTAATAGTTTTTATGGGCCCAGAAGCAATGGATATTTAATTGTATATAATATCTGATGACGGTGGGACGTTTATGGTCAGATATTTATGTTTCTGTGACTGGGACATGAGAAGATATATGGACAGTTATTACTAAGTTTAATATTGCGACGCTGGGTGTTTATTGCATTTTTGCAGTGTGTCTATGGAAGGGTCCAGGACTTATGGCCTCTATATTTAAGGAGGCTAATGTGGTAAGTTTTTTTAACTATTTAATGTGGTAAACTTTCTCAACCATTGGATGCTGGATTTATATGTTGACGGGTATGAAATATTGATCCATATGGGATTATTGGGTATATATTGACAGCTCGGGCTTTGATATAGACAAGTTGCTGTTGATTTTAAAATTTTTCTATTATATTGTGTGGAAATGGATTTGACAACTATTTTGAAGGTTTTATCCCAAGATAAGAATGATGTACAAATTTTTGATGTTTTTGGGGAGGATATTCCATCTGATAAGGATAGGATAAAAGATCCAGGAGATCACTGTAAGGATTTATTTTTCAAAATAACTAAAAGCATGAGGCAACTTAGAAGCAATGCGTGGAACCTTAGGCTATTCAAAGCCTATAAAGGTATGGACATCACCCCTAGGGGACTTAGAATTAAACTTCAACCATTTATGAGTGGTCCGGATGATAAGCTTAAGGAGGAGTGGGTTGAAGCTCAACATCTAGCAACCATATCATTTGTGGATATTCTCATTTCTTTTTATGAGAGAAGTATTGATGCCAATATTGTGTAGGTTAATACCTTATGTGACAATATTAAACTATTTGAAGGACAAGCTATATATAAATCCTGTCTAACTAAACTTTCTAAAGATTTATTGGTATTAGAACAAAATTTGAAAGAGAAAAAGATACAGAAATTTCAAAGGGATGTCACAGATTATGCAGAAGGTAAGCCCTTTGGCATTAAAAAATCTGTCAGGTTTAGAGATAGGGAATTTCAACCCACCAAATTTAGAAAAAAAGAGACCGAGGTCTATAGTAAAATGATCTAAAACAGACCTAGGTAGCACTTCAGGTGAAGAATTGTCAAATACTGAGCATGAACCTGTCTCCAGTCAGGAGTCTCCAGCACATAAGAGAACCAAAAATATGGTCCACCCTTTAGAATTAAGAAACACAGGGGGGTAAAAACACAAACATAGACACTGTAAAAAACTTGGAAATGCTATTAGATGTTCTAACTCAGATATAGATGCTTACGTAAATGTTCATAATATCTCATCTGTGTCCCTGAATGAAACGCAATTAAAAATATTAAATAAAGGGTTATCATTTGCTCCCTTTTTTTTGTCAATGAATATAGTTTTGTACAGAATGTTTTGACATTTTGTAGATTATTGAATTTAATATTGTTTTTTGGACACACAGATAATTTATCAAGATCTACTGATTTTCGATTTCATAAATCTACTTTTCAGCAACCGATGGATAAATATGTGGCCATTTTTCAGGAGAAGGTGATCAAAGATCTACATTTTAAACAGGAAGAGACACTTATGTTAAGTGACAATTTGTCTGATTTGGAAATTCAGGCCATTGAGAGTTTAAGAACCAACCCAAACATTGTCATTACTTCAGCAGATAAAGGGGGTGCTGTGGTTATAATGGATACGGAACAATATATGGTTGAGGCTTATACCCAACTCAATAATAAACAACATTATGTTTCAATGCCTTTAGACCCCACTGATTTGTTTAAAAAACAAATTGATGAATTTTTGGAGGAAACAGCTGAAGTAGGAATTATTGATAAAAACACTAAGATGCAATTAATGGTAACAAATCCAAAGAAACAAATTCTCTATTTACTGCCAAAAATTCACAAGGATTTATTAAAACCTCCGGGTAGACCTATAGTTTCAGGTCAAGGGTCTTTAACAGAACCACTTTCAGAATTTTTGACTTTACATCTCAAGCCGTTATTGACATTAGTTAGATCTAGATTAAATGACACTACAGAGTTTTTACAAATTATTAGGGATTCTCAATTAGAGCCCAGTTGGCTGATGTGTACATTAGACGTTAAGTCATTATATACTAATATCCCACACTGGGCTGGATTACAAGCAATAGAATATTGGTTAAATAGAAGTAACATTTATCCACCAGGCTTAAATACCTTAATCATTTGTATGGTTGAGCATGTGCTAACGAAAAACGTGTTTTATTTTCACCAACAATGTTATTTACAGGTTCAAGGTACAGCCATGGGGGCTTCTTTTGCCCCTATATATGCTGACCTCTTTATGGGGTACATAGAGGAATGTCTTATCTATGATACATCTCATAATATATACATAGAGGAACTGGATATATGGCGAAGGTACCTAGACAATTGTTGGCTTATTTGGAGATGTGATTTAGAATATCTGTCAGAATTCGTACAATATCTTAATGACAATGTTTGGGGGATCAAATTTACTCTCAACATACAGTATCAACAAATCCAATACTTGGATGTATGTGTAAGTAGAAATAATGACCACACTTTGGATTCGAAAATCCATAGAAAATACCCACAATATAATATGTTGCTGGATGCTAGTAGCTTACACCCGCAACATATCTTTAAAAATATACCTAAGTCGCAGTTTTTAAGAGTTAAAAGAATATGTTCAAATCAGGATACCTATGAATTGTTTGAGCAGGATCTTAGGAAGAGATTCCTAGCTAGGAGATATAAATATGGGGATATAGTATCAGCCTCCAGGTGGGTACAACTGTTTGATCGTGACCACTTATTGAAATATAAGGACAAAAACATCCCCAAGGTGACTCCTATTAGATTTACTACAACATTTGGCAGAAATATTAATGTTATTAAAGGTGTAATTAATAACAATTAGAATATTTTAATGGTCAATTCAAATTTGGCAGACATTCTGCCCCAGGAATGTCTTTTTTCATATAAGAGAGGTCGTACATTGGGTGCCTACTTTAATTGGTATAAGAGAGGTAAAAATTCCAAAGTGGGATTGATACAACGTACTCTGTCAGGAATTGAACTGAGGGGTTGTTTCCCTTGTGCTCATTGTTCACTCTGTGTTCATGTTCAAAAATCCAAAGAATTTTCCAGCAAAAATGTTACAAAAATTTTTGACATTAGATGTTTTGGTACTTTCGGAACCAGTTGGGTCATCTATTTGGTGACATGTTCTTGTTTGGCTTTTTACATAGGCCAAACATCTAGGCCTTTTAGAATTAGAATATCGGAACATTTGAGTAATGTCAGAAATAAATCCTGTACTGGTGCTTTATATAAACATACGTTGGCTCATACCAATGCAAAATTTCATTTCCAGATTATTGATGCGGTTAAGGTGGAATTTAATGATAAACATGGTTGTCATGATTTATTAAATCGAAAAGAAAAAGCGTGGATTATTAGATTAGGTGGATTGTTTTATCCAGGTTTAAATGAACACTTATAATGCATTTTTTAAAATGCATGGTAACAGTATATTGGTATATACATTGGTTGTTATATACATTGGTTGAATGATCTGTTTTAATAATGGTTAATATGAAGGTTAATATGTTTAAAACTTGAGATATATATCAGGTATCATGTTACTTTAAATGGACTCTCATCAATTTGTATGCCAAATATTGGCTTTTTTATTTTCTTTATATATAGTCAATGAACAGAATGATTTGTTATCACTGAAGAAGGCTAAGTGCCGAAACCGGTCTGATTCTGTTTTCACACTTTATGGAACTATAAATGGTGTTTGAGTAGTGCTGGCTCATTTTATGCATTTTACTTCGTTTTTCAGGCCGTTGCACTTGTCCTGCGTGCAACTTTTTTTGTGATATTTCATTAATAGCCCACTTCTTTTCAAAGCTTCAAGTGTCCACTGTTAATCTTGTTTTTGGTTTTTATCTTGCTAAATTGCCTTTTATAGGTATTCAGACTGACTGCAACTTATCTCGGCAGTTTGCTCTGATGCTTAATTTCTTGAAATGTGCTACATACTTGATGGATGGATGTTTTCAGTCTGAGAGTTAATCTAAGATATGTTGTGTAAACCACAGCTCCTAGCACATCACCACACCTTATACCCACTCCCCTGCTGTCCAACTTCTACTTCACATCCACCTTCTTTCCCCTCACCACCACTGCACTCTCACTTCACTACTGCTTCCCTCCTTACATACTTGTCCTTCCCTTCCTTTCTTTACTTTACTTCTGTTATACACTACATACCTTCACCCATCTGTACTGATTTGGGCTTTCTTTCATAGAATTCTAGCTCTGTTTTTATTTTCTCTGATTTCCTATTATATTTTTACAAACAGCCTGCTGTGACCTTCTGGTTCAGCCTGCTCCATTCACCCGTGTGACGCTCTCCTATCTTACCTCCATTCCCACCCACCCCCCAACAATTACATATATATACTTGACTGACCGTACCCAAGCTATAACAGCAAATAACAGCCCAGATATCTACAAATTAGAATCCACAAATTGAATCCCGCCCATACACAATGACCAATTATACACTTGCAGTCAATCAATGAATATAATCCACTAATTAAAACCCACCCATATACAACTACCAATCACAACTTTGTAGTAAATCAAGAGAATCTGATAACTAACCTATCCAATTGCTAACCCCCGATAGTTAATTAATAGGATCTGACCACTAACTTATTCATTTGATAATCCCCATTTCTTGACCAGTCAGTATTTCACTACTCACTACTCAAACTCTTTGCATTACTCACAAACTCTATTTGATATCAACTCCATTACATCTACTACTCTCAAGTGTCAAAGTACACCAACAAAATGCTTCATCTTAATAAGAAACTCTTAAAATTAGCTGTCCTACACATCACCACTACTTCACTGATTTTACCCCTATTCTCCCTCACCTCATATAATTACCTACTACTACTATCGAATAATAACCTCCCTGGCAAACCTCCTCGCTATATCACCTAGAAAAAACAGTAACTATACCATAGGTCCAAGTCTCTTCTATTCCAGCCATTTAGATTACCATGCAAATAAATTCCAACCCCCAGCAAACACATCTTAAACCTGTCAAAACAAGCAAGTCAGCAATGCAAGTTCACCAAACTCCTGTTACTCCTTTTAAAGCAACTAAACCAATCCAGAGACATATATCCTAATACTGGTTCCCCCACTTCCCACTCAAGACAGCTAGTAGCCCTATTGCGATGAACTATGAACTATTACACTGAAAAAACAAATCTTCCCTTCTCCTTCATAATATGAATGTATGAAGTATTAGAAATAAAGTTTATGATCTACAAGCCTTACTTTCCCTCTACACTCCTAACATTGTTATATTAAAAGAAACTTGGCTAAAACCCAACAATAACAACAATGAAATTGTAGCTCCAGAATACAATATACTATGCAAAGATAGGACAAACAAAAAGGGCGGGGGAGTAGCTATCCTATTAAAAGATCACCTAACACTAGACTATCTTGAACTTGACATCTCTGACTTTGGAAATGCAGAACTAATCTTTAACAAATTAAAACTCAACCCAAAAAAAACACATTAACATCATTGGTGGTTACATCCCACCAGGAAACAATATCCCCACACTAGAAAACATACTACATTTGGCCTCTAATTCTCTCCCACAAGAAATAGTTCTGATGGGGGATTTCAGTACTGACTGGTGAGACTACTCCTCTCAGAATCCAACACTACATGTCAACCTACATGGGTTCACCCAGCTGATTGCATCCCCCACAAGAACTAACAAATCTTCCAAACATCAGTTTATCCTCGACTGGATTCTGGTCAACAACCCCTCCCTATCATCTCAGGCAGGTTGTCTTCCTGATGGTCTAAGTGACCACCTAGCAACTTTCCTTGTACATACCAGTACTTGCCAAAATAAGCAAAATGCCTACCGCACAATGAGAAACAAAAAAGGGTTTAACCACATAGATTCAACACTGCCCTAAAAAGCTATAACTGGGATTCTCTCAAACAGTTACCCCTTGATGACATTGTAAACTCCTTTAATAGTACTTTTTTAGACATTTTAAAATGCCAGCAAAACCACTAAAGTGAAAGCCAACTATACAGCCTGGCTGAGTAAGGAATGTAGATCTGCACTCAAAACTAGAGACAAGGCCTGGGAACAATATCACAAAAACAAAACCCAATTTACAAAACAAACCTTCCTAGAATTATGAAACAAAGCTAAGAAAAGTGTAAAACAGTACAAAATCAACTACTGCCATAATATTCAGAAAAAAATACCAGAATAACCCACAAAAGTTTTGGCCTGCAGTTAATAATATATTTCTACCAGACAAAGCAACTACCCCCACTCCAACCTGAATCAGCAACTCTGATAATATAGCAACCCAATTTAATAAATACTTTACAGAATCTATCCTAGTCCTTGGTAATTCTCAAACCATCTCCAATCCCTGTAGCTCCCCTGCACAGCAACTCCTCCCAAAATAGCCCCAGCCAATTTACATTACAACCAGTGTCTGTAGATACCATAAAAAACTACTGAGTAAACTAAAACCAACTACTCACTAACCACAGATAACCTCCCAGCTGAATTTCTGCAAATTTCAGCAGAAGGAATAGCATATCTAGTAGCAATATTCAATAAAAGATCAATATTCGAGGGCATAGTACCTGTTATCTGGAAAATCTCTCACACTGTACCTTTAAACAAAGGAGGCAATTTCATCAAACTTACTAATTATCATCCAATTAACATCCTACCACCCTCATCTAAAATCCTAGAGAGAGAGTTGTCCATACCCAATTCATGTACTCACACACACAAACTATTATCAAATACACAACATATTTTTTTGCCCCTATCATAGTAGCACTATAGCCCTAATGTTTATTACTAATATAATGAGCCACTATAGAAATCAAGGACAATTCGTATCTGCCATATTTTTAGACTTGTCCAAAGCCTTTGATATGGTAAATCATGACAAACTGATCAAAGTCCTTTCCTCCCTAAACCTTATTAGCTCCTCTATCACTTGGTTGCAAAACTACCTATCGGGACATCAGCAGGCTGTACAGTGGCAACACCACCTTTTCAATCTCCTACCAGTTGCCTTAGGGGTCCCACAAGGCTTCATCCTTGGACCTCTAATTTTCTCCCTCTTCAAAAATCAACAACACACCCCCACTCTTCAAGCCTCCATGATACAATATGCAGACGACTCTACTCTAATATGCACAGCCTCCTCCCTACAAGACCTCGACTACATAACCCAAGATTAATTTCTATTGGTAGAAACATGGCTTACCAATTCCCAACTCAGTATAAAACCCAGTAAAATTAAACTCCTTCTCTTCTACCCAACAAGATCTCCCTCTTCTCACCTAACTGTTAACTTAGAGTCCAGAAATAAAACTATTATCACCCAATAACACATACTAAACTGCTAGGCATCAAATATGACAATAAGCTGAAATTTGACATTCATATTACTCAAACTGTTAAAAAGGTCCACAAAAAATTAGGTCATATTTACAGACACAAACAATTTTTTACTAGATCCACAAAAGCTACCATCGCCCATACACACCCCTTGTCAACTCTCCTATATGCCTCCCCAATACTAATCAACCTCCATAAAACTAATTTTACCAAGCTAGAAACATGTTACAATAAAATTGGCAAATTTGCAACTGATGCCACATATAGGTCACATCACTGTACAGCTCTTAAACAACTAAAATGGCTGGAACTTCCTCAACTACTACACCATAAACAATTAACCTTTGCTCACAATATCCTGCATCAACTGGATAAAGTCCCTGCTCTCTAAAATCTTATACAACTATACACAGCTTCTAGAGCCCTCTTTTCCAGTGAGAAACTCCTTTTAGAAACCACCAAAGCTAACAACTCAGCTAGGGAATCTCTCTTCTCAAACATCATTCTTAAAATATGGAATAAATTGCCAACCCCTATTACCTCTAACTGCTCCACAGTGCAATTTAAAAAGGTCCTAACTACTCACTTAGTAGACAGCTGGCTTTGTTCACTCAATACTCCTGGATAACTCTAACCTCAGTGTATTTAACCACATCTCACCCAATGGGTGCTAACTTATTCCATTGTATTCACTCTTTCTATTATAACTTGTTTTTCCTCATTATCTAAATGCATATACTCATGTATCACATGTTATGCCATTGTAACCTCTAAAGAACTGTACTGCCCATCATTGTACTATTGCTGATTCACAATGCTACTAGAATTTATTTATGTTATTGTTAACTTTTACAATGCCTGTATTTCTTGTTGCTGGAGCTTTTCTCCCAGGGCCTCCACTGAAAAAGGACCTGTGTCCAGTTGGACTTTCTTGGTAAATAAATGTAAAATAAATAAATAAATTGTGGTAAGGCTACAAAATTCAGAGTAGTATTCAATAATGTGTTAGATCAGTGTGGCATAAAGAGATGCAATGATCATCTGGAACTAAAGGACACATCTGTTTGAGTTAGATGGTCTACAGAATATTTGCATTTGATAGCACAGTGTACCTTTCTTTGGTATTTCTTTACTTGTCAAAGCTTTAAGTGATGTCTTCCATAGTTCTTAAATGTTTTGTGATGGTGGCTTTTTTAATATATCATAATTTATTTTATTATTTTTTTTGTTTTGTTTTTGCAAAATCTCATGATCACACATTCCCTACTAATATGCTCTGTGCGTTTTACAGACCATCTTTAAAAAAAAAATAAGAAACTTTAGTATTTTTTATTCAATTAATGGTGCTTCCCAGTTTGGAATTATCTGTACTTGGTGTCTTCAGTACAGAATTCTGTGGGGCACTACGGTGATCCCCTCAATACTCCCTGACTTGATGAGTCACATGTCATATCCTTTAATCACTGTTTTTGACAATGATTTGCTTATGAATTAGAATATAATGATTTTATTTTGTCAGTTATTCTCCTATAATGATTATTGTTGAATGCCTTACCAAAGTCAAACAGCTTGCACTTGTTTAACATGACTGATAAGCATGTAGAGTTTCTTGATTCTGTAGAAGTCACCAAGCATATTATCTATTTCCATGGAATTGAGTTTTTAGTTTTGTTATCTTGTCTATAGCTGTACAGTGGAAATAGGTAATCTTCTAATCAAATTCACATTGGTTGTCTAGTAACACCCTGTCCTACTTCGTACACATAAAATTTATGATCAGTATCCAGGGGAAGCCACTAAACTACAAACTTTCACAATGCACGCTGTTATTATGGAAAAGTTATCTGGTATACCATGTCTGCATGCTGAGTACCACAATGTGCATATGTAGATGCACTACAATGGTGCTTTGCACCTTCCATAAAAGTAGCAAAAATATTTTGCCTAAACCTCAGCAGCTGATCTGATCTTCTACTGCTCGTATCATATGTAAATCAAAAATTATGAAAAAAAAAATGTTGCTTAATTCATGTAAGGATGCTTTGAAATAATTTTCTTTTCAGTATAAAGTCTACCTCAATGATTCAAGCATTTCTGTGTGCAATAAATGAGCATTCCCACAAACAATAGAAAGGAAACTGTAGTGTAAGAAAAAAATGAAGTATTTAGAAATGTGATTTGCTTAATTACATCAATTTTAATTGACTGTATAATTTAAATTTTATTATTAACTATGTATAAACCATGTTACTTCAACTAAAGTTGCATGACATGTTTGCACACAATATCAGAGACATGGCTTTTAGTTTATCTTGGTAGCTAACCTTTAGGTCAATGTATCTTTTAGTCAGGAGCTAGTATGCAGATATGATATACAGTATATATATATATATATATATATATATATATATATACATATATCTATATATATATATATATATATATACATATATATAGACCTCCTTCCTGACTACAGCTGAAAGACAGACTATGTAGCAAAGGACTCCAATGCACCAAGAGGCTGATATCATGGGCAGCTTAATTATGACATTATGCTCAAATCATGCAATCACTATGGTGACTCTCTTTTCAGTTTATGTTGCTGAACTCTTGAATTCAGCTCCTAGAGAACAAAAGCTAAGTCGAATATTAATATTTTGTAAAAAGTGAAATAGTCACCAGGCATTTCCTGGATCTATAGATGTAACTGAACTGAGAAAAGAAACAGACTCTAGGCTTTTTACTCTTTGCTCCTATGTTCCAGACTCTAGGCTTCTCACTCTTTGCTTCTATGTTCCAAACTCTGGGCTTCTCACTCTTTACTCCTATACTCCATCTTTAGGAATTAAACACTTTTAATAAAAAAAAAATTACTAATATTGAAAACTGTGATTATTATTATTATTATTATTATTATTATTATTGCTATTATTACTTTTATTGTTAATGTCGTTACTGTTACTTGCATATTACTTGCATTTATTAATTATTTTCTTTCGTGAATCACTCTGCATTAATCATGGCAATATATATAGATATATTTGTATCTATATTTATATCTATCTGTCTATATAGATGGATAGATATAAATATACATATAGTTATAAATATATCTTTATATATATATATGTGTGTGTGTGTGTGTGTGTGTGTGTGTGTGTGCATATATATCTGTATATATATATATATATATATATATATATATATATATATATATATATATATATAATGTGGCAGTACTCAACCTGTTCAAAAGGAAGCACAGTTTATCTTCTTGAATACTGATTAACTGAGTAGATGAAAGCATAAAGACACTGGAACAGAGGTCACAAGTCACGCAGTTTAAAGGAAAAATTGAGTCTCTTGGGTATCTCTGTTGGAGTTTATATTCAGCTCACAAAAGGAATGCAGACCAAATGCCTAGAAGATAATATAAATATTGCATTCTTACATATTTGCTCTGACACTTCTACTCACCTAAAACCTACTAAATATAGCTCTTCATCCTTTTTATCCATCTATACATTCCTTAAGATCTACTGTCTTAACACACCATCTAACACTCTTCCACATCAGAATATACATACTGTCCATCTTACTGCTTGTTGCAATTGTTTTTCAATTCCTAGACAATGTAGGTCTTCAAAGTTTGAAATATCCTATGTATTCACTAGGTAACCGCAAGTATCATGTTGAAACTGAGATGCAAATCATGTTATTGTCTAAGTTATAAGCCATAATCTGTTTAAATGTCCTTTGGAACTTTTCTCCCCTGGCATCCACTGAGAAAAAGATTCTAGCTTCATAGTTATGCTACATGTGATTTTTTTCTGTTTACAGAAATTTCTTGCTGTGCAACAAGGGATGTTCTTGAATCATACAAATTATCTTTTTCATCACTTTTTTTAAAACTCTTAGTAAATTTTATAAAAAGTTATTCCCCATGATACAGCAAGCTCTGCACGGTTTGCAGGAATAGTGCAAGAGCTGCTGCAGGCAATATGTCTGACGTGCGACCCAGGAACAAGGTCCCGGGACGTGCACGAGCGGTCCTGCACTATTCCTGCATGGACACAGCTCCGCTATGCTAATTACCCCATTTTCTGGTAAAAAAACATGCAAATGAGGTGAATTAGTGATCCAGGAAGCAGGCAGGCATCTGTGCAGTAACAGTGTAACCTGCAGAAATGTATTCGGCTACTAACCAAATACATTTCTGCAAATTACAATATGGCCACTGGCATGGGAAATAGTTGCAAAATTATAAAAAAATAACTTTTTTTTGGTCAGTTTCGTAAGTTTAAGAATAGCGCAACAGTGCACAAATGGGATCCGCCCGAAAATAAAAAAAAATGAGAAAAGTCAATTTTAAGATGATTATGCATTTTGCCATTATAGTCAATGGCATGCATAAGACAAAAAGACCATGGAATAGTGGTTGCTAAGGTGGAAGGCTGAGTGTCAGTTTTGTAACAATGCATTAGCAGTCAGTTCTATGCAAATGAGGGGAATGATTCTGAATCACAAATTTTCCCTCAGTGCTAGCTTGCACCCAACCATGTAGGTGCAACAAGACCATGGTGTAAGCCTAAGAGCTAGATGACCTCAGAAGGGGGTGTGTCATGCTTGCTGTAAGCTGAGTGGAGCTCTGTGGCCTGTGTTTGCACTTAGCTAAGCACAGCTTAGGCAGGGGGTTGTGTCTAAGGCAGTATTGTCTTATACCAAGAAATGCAGAGTGTGTTCGTGTCTAGGGAGGGCCAGTTTCTGCTAAACAGTGTTTACATTGCCTAAACAGGTTTTCGCGGTGCATACCGGGTTGAAAAAAAACAGGAAATAGCAGCTCTGTTCACATCTGAACACTGGGTATGCACAGCGCACCTCGAGACTTAAACAGGAAGGCAATGGGAAGGGAAAATAGCAGTAGGAAGGCATTCAAGGAGAACTAGCTGGCAGGTGAAATGTATCAGAATTAGCCAGTTACACAGGCAGCAGCCCAGCCCAGCACACTACTATAAACTATGCAGTCACCTTAAACTCTGTTTTTTCCCACAAACTCTAAACCACTGGTGTACACAGACAGGGAAATTTTTCCACACAAAACTATCAAAATGATAGGGGCTGCTGTTACTCTCATACATCAATATGTGGAAGAGGCTGAGGGTGGTGAGAATGAGAATGCTGATGACCAGCCCACAGTGAGTCGAATGAGAAAA
Source organism: Protopterus annectens (assembly GCF_019279795.1). Classification (NCBI taxonomy): domain Eukaryota; kingdom Metazoa; phylum Chordata; order Ceratodontiformes; family Protopteridae; genus Protopterus; species Protopterus annectens. The sequence goes on from NC_056735.1 coordinate 585,608,868, forward strand.
GTGTACAGACCCAGGGTAACCTACCAGGAGCTACATGAGCTGGAGATAGTGGAGCACTATAGGGTGGACAGGCACATCCTACAGCAAACTGTTGAGCTGTGCCGACCATGCCTCACACACAGAACCAACAGAGGGGAACCCATCCTAGTGGATACCAAGGTATGTGTAGACTTAAGAATACTAGCCACAGGTACCTTTCAAAGGCCAACTGGGGATATCATGGGGATCTCACAAGCATCAGCATCCAGGGTACTTCATCAGTTCCTGGATGCCATGTCAGCACATGCCAGAGAGCACATATATTTTCCAACACTCATGAGCCGTTGACCAGCAGTATGCATCTCTTCCACCAAATAGCAAAATACCCTGAGGTAGTGGGTGCTATAGACTGCACGCACATAAACATCAAAGCACCACCTGGTGAGCTGGGTAGGGTCTACATAAACTGCAAGGGCTTCCCTTCCATTGTCTGCCAGATCATGTGCTATGCCCAGAGCATTATAATGAATGTGTGTGCTGGCAGCCCTGGAAGCTATCAAGACTCCTAAATCTGGCATATGACACAGCTGTACCAGAGATTTGCCAGCGGGGACATCCCATATGGCCACCTAGTGGGGGATGCTGATTATTCACTGGAGCCGTGGCTAATGACACACATCAGAAATGCACACACACCCGAGCAAGAACTCCATAATGAGGCACATGCACAAACGAGAATCATAATAAAGTGTGTGTTTGGGTTGCTCAAGTCATGGTTCCAGTGCTTGGACATATCTGTTGGAGCCTTGCAGTACTCTCCAGCTACATGTACCCAAATTTTCATTGTATGTGCCATGCTACACAATATGATCCTGTGGAAACAGCTGCAGCAGGAACAGCATGGGGCATGGTCAACAGCCCTCCACCATTGCCAAGGCCAGCACAGGCACAGAGTGAATCAGAAGAGGAACACCCTGAGCCTGCCCGTGTAGGCAGAAGGATGCATGCCCAGTATGCCCAGGCTTTGACAAAGAGGCAACACATAGCACATACACTGACATGGTAGGAACCCAGGGAATTACACCTCTCTCTGACTCACACATGCGATAAAAGGGATGCCAAACATGACACTACCTGTGCTTTACCATGTATAGGGAGTGTACTATGTGCATCCAACATAATCAGCCCTCCAGCACTATCCTCATTACTGGCACAGACACAAGTAACTCACTGTTCCTATCAATTGCTGAATGGAGTAATATGTTCTGCTAGTCATAGCTATGGTATGGATGTGAGCATGCAAGGGAATCGGGTGGCTGAATGGGATGGCAGCAGATAGTGGACACCTATATGGGCAGCATGGAATCCATAACAAATACTGGTGTCAACAAAGTAGGAAGTACTAGACAAGTTGAAATATCCCACTGCAGTACATGTGGTGGCCCAAATGTGTGTCCATAGGACATACACATGCATGTCAGTGAGGTTTACATACCCAACAACAGCCTCAGCCAGCAGGACAGCTGTAGATGACCATAAAGAAAGGCTGTGCTAAGGCCCCCAATTAATGGCAATGGATAACAACCCCTCTCCAGACCTACACAAACAGACAACAAGTCAGGCAGTTTTATGTTAGTTCTGCAAGGTATGAAGTCTGAAACTGAAATGTATGTCAATAAAACCTAATATCTGTACTCTACTGATATGCCTTTAGTATGCATGATAGGATAGAATACAAAATGAAATGGAAGCCAACAGAGTACCTTGAATACCAGTACAGTCATAGCAAATGTTTACAGTTATCAGGTGTGTCCCCCAGTCCTCTGTGGAAATGCAGTAACATGTACGAGTGGGGTTAATAACAGTGGAGCACAGATTACCTGAGCTGGCCCAATTTACAGGATAGATTGTTGCATGTGTACAATATGCAGGGCTCTGTGTGTTAGGTTGTTGTGTGTTGTACATTGTGTGGAAGTTGTCAGCATGTGGGCATGGACAGTTGTGTCCTGGTGGCCTATGGCCACTACTGTTGATGACAGGGCCATGTTCTGACAACTGCAGTGCCAACCACAATGCATCCCAGCAAGACCCAATTCAGCAGTCATCCATACTCATTGTTCAGATGTCAATATTTGTCACCATCTGAAAGATGGACATGCCATGAATGTCGGCCCAAGCATAAACACAGCACACAGGTTGAAGTACCCGAGACAGAGTACATAAAATGTAAATGTCAACTACACACACCTTTGGAATTGTACTTACAGGTTAGCAGCACATTAATTGTCTGTGTAGTATGGAATACTGATGTGTTCTTGCCAATCACTGGCAGACCACAAAAGACACAGTTATGAAGTAATGAGAGAATGCCTATGCCCCTGCACAAGGCAGCATAAGGGGAATGTCCCAGGTATATCTGTGAGTCAGCTGCAAGAAGCCTCCATATCACACATGCACTCAGCTCACCCCCACCATCATACACAGGTGTAACACAGGTCATATCCCTGCTGTTGGGAATGAGCACAGCATGACCTCCACTTCTGTATGGGAATACCCACAGAATGCAGCATGTTGAAGAGGTGTCCTATGAAGGTGTGTCCTGACTCCCTAGCTGCAAGCAGCACCTTGTCAGCATCCAGACCAATGGATTAATATGGACACATTTACCCTGTCACCCCAGGGGAATCCAGTGGCTCATAGCCTGGGCCTGTAGGAGTGACAGAATGCACTGGCCTGCTACAGATGGCCTGCACCACTACCAAATGCCCTACAGTCCTCTGTCAAAGGCCTGTGCCTCACCCATACTGCCAATGTACATTATCTCATGGGGACCCAAATAACAACATAATGCAGTCCACAGATCAGAAATGCAAGGCCATGTCGACAAATCCCAGTAGCATGCCCTCCATGTCCTACTGCATGAACTGTGTACCAACCCCTAAATAATACTGGGATGAAGGGACAATTATAGGGATACTTCTCAGATATCACTCACATAATGTTAGGAACAGGATAGAATAACAGAGTGGGGTTGTAGAAGCATGGATGCCATGGAGTGTGTGAAGTCTGAAACTCTGACATGTGCCCATATAACCATTGCATGCAAACCCAGTAATGAGTGGCTAGAAACCCACTTGTAAACCACAATGTGAAAGGGAACTGACCAGATATATGAGCCCTGCCTCTGGGTAATGTGGGTGAATCTGTACAGCTGTGAGGTATGGCCACAGCAGGATATGGCCATTCTGTTATGTTGATAGATGTACAAGTAGGGAATCCTCAGCCACCACAGTACCAAGGTGCTGGACCACTTACACAGATCCATCAGCAAGTGTCTGCATCTTCCATTCCAGAATGGAATGAGTGTGTAAGAATATGTAGGCTGCAGATCACAATACTGTTTAGAGCTTCATTCATCTTGTATTTCCCTGGAAATAACTATGAGAAAATAAGTATATCTGTTGATAGTTGATGCCATAATACATCACAGTGTAAAACAGTACATGTCAGAATGTCTCTGCTAACACCAACCATGTAACACAAGCAGCACAGACACAATATCCCACTCTCTGTTGCCCATTGTGACTCCATGTTGTCAACCTATCTACAGATATCTTGCAGGAACAGGTTGCTTGGTGTAGAAAACAAAATCCTGCACTGGAGGATTCACACACTCAATATAGAAGGTTATACTGGACATGCTGAAACACTTAGAGAAATGAAGCCCATGTCTGACAACAAAATACATAAGGTCATACTGGGCATGCTCCAACACTTAGAGAACTGAAGCCCATGTCTGACAACAACAGTGGACTATACGTATCTGTCAGTCGCAGATGCCTGTGCACACACACCACATTGAGCACCATTCATGCTTTGCACACACATTGGAGAGGAATACTCTCACATATCCAAGACCAACACACTATAATAGGTCAAACATACACACACAGCGATGAGATGTGGGGAAGACAGAGGCAGACAGTGACAAAGAGATTGCCATCATGAGGCCTGTCACATCCACCACACATCCAATTTGCCAATATCACATGATGTGCCAATGTCAATCACTGTATACATTTGCTTTTTGGTAGCCCTCAGCCCTATAGTGTCTGTGGTGTTTGTGATAACTGTGTAACATGATAGTAAAAATCAGTATTCATCTAGCATTTGTATACCCAGTCCTGTCAAATGTAAAGTTGTGTGTGACTGAGTGTTGTGTGTATGTTCCCAGAGGAATGGCTTATGGCCCATTAACACACACTGCACTTCCCATAGCCCATGTTAGCACTCATGCTGATGTTAGTCACCTTGAAATAACCCTCTGGCCAATTATCAGCCCCATAATCTCTGTGGAGCATGCAATAACTGCGTGATATTTTTGTGTAACATACTAGTTAGTTAGAAGTTCTAATTCCAGATATGGCAACTGTGTGTGAGTGTGTGTGTGTGAAGAGAGATTAATGATTTTGAGGCCATTCACAGTCACTACACCTCCCATTGCCCTACTTCAGCAAGGCTGGTGATGTCATTCACCTTGAAATATACCTTAGGACAAAAAGTAGCCCTATAAGCTCTGTGGTGCATGCAATAGCTGCATAATGCTATAATGTAACATACTTGTTAGGTAAAAGTTGTAATCCCAGACATGTCAACTGTGAAACTGTGTGTGTGTGTGTGTGTGTGTGTGTGTGTGTGTGTGTGTTTGTGTGTGTGTGTGTGTAGATTGATGATTTTGAGGCTATTCACTACACCTCCTATTGCCCTACTTTAGCAAGCCTGCTGATGTCATTCACCTTGAAATACACCTTTGGACAAAGGCTAGCCCTATAAACTCTGTGGTGTGTGCGATAACTGCATAATGATATAGTGTCACATACTAGTTAGGCAGGCGTTCTAATCCCAGACATGGCAACTGTGAAACTCTGTGTGTGTAGAGATTAATGATTTTGAGGCACCGTAGTGTGTGCCATAAATGTGGAACAATGTAGTAGCAGTAACTACACAGCCATGGGTTTGAGTCTCATCTATGGCAAGTGTTTTTGTGTGTACCTCAAAAATTTTGGCACCATTTACAGCCAGTACAAATCTCAGAACCTGACTTTAGCAGTCCTGCAGATACCATCCACCTTAAAGGTACCTGTTGTGAAGACTAAACCATGTCAGGTCAGTGGTGCATGTGGTAAATGCATAACATAATGGTCCATAAAGTTTGTTAGTAAGTAAAAGGACATGGCACCCTGTTCCATCCCTAGAATAGGCAAATACATGCTTATAGTGGTCCTTTTGCTATGTTCCCCACTGGACGCCTGCAACAACTGTAGAGTCTGCAAATGTAACCCACAAAGGGAATACCATGCCTTATACACATTCCCTATATGGACAGATGCCATTAACTTCACTGAATACCTGTATCATGCTGTCAATGTATGTGCAAGCACAACCTCAGTTCCATAGCCAGGTCTTACCAAATGAGGTCAGGAATGCCACATCAGAAGATAACAATCTGTCCAAACAACATGCCACAGAGACCTCAAGTACACTTCCAGACCTGACAGAACATGCATGTGGGACTTGTGCACAACCCATACACTGTCCATGTTATGGAATATAGACCACATACATGGCAAGCATTGCACAGCACTGGCTAGCCACAAAAGTAACCCAGATGAGTGGATGGTGAATACAAAACCCACCTGTGGGGGCCAATCCAGCAATCCAGAGATTACACCCATGAGCCACACTGGAGACCATTGTCATGTGGCCTGATGCCAAGGGATTTCCTGTTGCCTTGCCTTATGCAGCCTTTAGGCACAGTCACCTACTACACACCTGTGAAGGAATGAACCCGTGCATCTCAATACTGGCAAATGTGTGTGTGTGAGTGTGTGTGTGTGTGTGTGTGTGTGTGTGTGTGTGTGTGTGTGTGGAGAATCACTACAGCCCCCATTGCCCTACTGGAGCATGCCTGCTGATGTCAGTCACCTTGACATAACCCTTTGGCCATATATTAGCCAGATAAGCTCTGTGGCACGTGTGATAACTGCGTAATACTGTAGTGTAGCAAACTAGTTAGGTAGGAGTTCTGATCCTGACCCTGCCAACTGTGATAATGTTTATGAATTCCTGAGAGAGTATTGGTGTGTCTTCCTTAACACCTGTTGTTGAGGACAGTCATATGTACTACACTTCCCTTATCCCTCCTTTATCACTGTTTCTGATGTCACTCACATTCAAAGATACCTTTGGACAACTCTTCAATAGGTAATCTCCGTGGCACGTGCAACAACTGCATGACAATGTAATAGCAATACATAATCAGGTAGTGGTTTGAAACTCAGTACTGGTAAGTGTGTGTTTGTGTATGTGTGATCATTGTCCTGTGTGGGTGTTATGGTGATTTTGTAATGACAGGAACCATTGCAGCGTGGGTTTTACTACATCATTATATTGAGGAGCTATATGTCCCATTGTCCAAATTACAAGTCCAACATTTTCCAAACACTGTAGAGATTGTTGAGGACAATCCTCAACCATAAATGTGTATAGCCATATGCAATTACCATGTGACAGTATGGATTAGTACATAATATAGGCAACCGCCATAATGGCCAGATATCGCTCTCCACCCATGGATCATACACAAACACATTTGGCTCTTATTCTCCTACTCCCTTCCTTTCTTACTTTGTCTATGTCTGTCCCTCTCTCTCTCACTCCCTCTCTGGTGGATGTGGAAAAGTACATCTGCATTGCTTAAGCAGCAGCTTGAGTGTTGTAAATGATGCTCATGATCAGCTGATGGCCTGTGCACGAATTGCAGTCCCCCACTTGCTAATTGCATATGGAACAGCTGTGGTATTATTCCTATAGCCAATTGCATGGAAACACTCCTCTAACTAAGCACTTCATGTGGGTGTTGGCCCTTTTCCTTCACTGTGAGCAGGACTTCATGTGGGTGTTTGACAAACAGCATCACAGAGGGTAGTTGGAAATACCTCTTACAACATACACTGTGCACACAGGCCAACAAACAGGAGGGGGATGTTCCAGACATGGACACAGAATAGAAGTATTGTTCTTCTACATTTGAAGTCATGTTGGTTTAACAGGGTTTGTGTGGATATGGCTGTTCTACATGGTTTAAAATCTAACATGACAGTGTTATGTGGTTGAGGAAACACTCACCTGTAGGGCTATCTGCAGACTGGCCAGAGTTTGGAGTCTTGCATGTGTAGTGTTACTCACACATTTCCTATCTTTACAAATGCAGTAGCATACTCTGATAATTGCAGTCAGTACATGGTGACATCCATGTGAGTTACTGACTTCATATCCCTCAGAAGACATATGTCACAACAAACCCTGTTACACCAGTAAATGTATGAGTTTATCACAGCAACATATCAATATTGGCCCTGTGTTTGTGCCTCTAACACCAAGTCTGTCAGCCTTTGTACATATGTCATGCAGTAAGATGTGCATATGTCCAGCACATACTTATTTACTGACATCATACCTGATAAGCCAGTGAGATATCAGACTGCTAGACATGTTATGTATAGTAGGCTTTATATTTGAGGGCAAAACCTGGACATTCCGTCATAGTGTATACAGTAGTGAGGTCTGTGTACTTATGGTGATTGTTGACAGACTGTGTATTGTGAATATGTAACTTGGTCTGTGTACAGACTGTGGTAGATGTCATTGTTCTTGGTCCTGTTCTATCTGATGCTGCATGCTGCTCCAGTGTATGGTACCCTAGTGGTGTACATGTTTGTAGGGTCAGGCTGACACATGTCCCATACCACAGTCAGGCATCAGACTACACTGTGTATTGGCCCAGTATATGTAGGGTTAGTGTGTGAGTGGCACATATTAGGATGATGTTGTTCACAGAGTCCATATACTGTAATATTAATTAGGCTTGCCATATGTGACTGTGGCTGTGTTCAGAGTGGTTGTGGGTTTGCACTTTCACGCTGGTGTCTGTTACTCCATGCTGTTACATGCCTGTGGTGCCTGCTATATTTGCAAGTACATGTGTATTCCCCCATAAGAAATGTAGGCCAGTGTTGTGGCCGTCTGCCTGTAGTTTGCACAATGATTTGTGATATGCCTAGCAGCTGAGTGTATTTACCTAGTGTGATGTTATGTCCAGATATTTGTCAGCTGTACTGTTGTCGGGCAACCATAACTGCGGTGTATTTCTGAGTAAGCAGTGGGATGCTGTACAGATGTATGTCACTAACTAGTGGGTAGTATGTGAGCTTGTGACCTCTGCTCCTCAGGTTAATATGTCTCAGGACAGACAGGACTGTGTAAATGCATAAATTGTGTGAGCTTATCTATTCCAGTATTTTCATGATATCCCCATTTACATGACTGTAAACATCCACTTTGTCAGGCTTGGTCCACACGTCTTGCACTAAGGAGTTCTATGTATACCTGTGAACTGACCAAAGTGTGTCAGATTGTCCACATTTATTGGTCATATCTTTGCTGTATTCCAGTTACTGTGATTTGTGAGGTACTGCACTATGATGATCTTATTTTGTCTGTCAGTAACTGATGGCGTACATTTCAGTATCAGATGTGACTTCCCACACTACATTTCTGTTAAGACCACCCCTGTTACTGTAGCAACATTCTACATTTATACCTGCAATACTTACATGACATCCATTGCACTAAGAGGTTGTGACTATTGGTGCTGAGGTATGACTCCACTACATGTTATGGACATAAGTTATACAGACATATATATATATATATATATATATATATACATATAGATCTATATATGAATATATATATATATATATATATATATATATATATATATATATATATATTAAATACATATATAAATATGTATGTGTATGTACATGTATATATATATCTACATTATATATATATGTATATATATATATATATATATATATATATATATATATATATATCCATATCATTATGTGTAAACATGATTGTGTATATACCTTCCCAGATGTATCCCACCACATTTATCTGATATGTGTTTATGTAGATATAACAGCATACAGATTCAACGCTATTTTCACTAACAAGTACTACACAATAATAGAAGTCAAAGCAGTTGTTCACTACTATGCAGTATGTGTGCTGATAGATATATTGGAAAAAATAACAAACTTTTTCACAGCTGTGATGGCTTAGTGGTTAACTACTGTTACTGTAGTGTACAGGGTCCTGGGTTTAAGACCTGCAAGGGTTGCTTATTTTGTTGCTAGGCAGAACAAGGACTGTTGGATACAGAGTGGTTAAGCAGTTTTGAGCAGGTTTAAGTAGGTTTGCCTGATGGTAAGCGCTGCTAGTGTATGGTTAAATGAAAAGGTGCTTACATCTTGTAAGCTTCGCTTATCACTGAGCACATCTGCTTTGCATTTACATTTAAGCAATGCTGAAACCTGCTAAGCATAGCTCAAGGATGGTAACCAGTAATCATATTCCAGTCTGAAGAAATAGTAGGGTAATGGCATCTTTAATACGTGTATATAATTCCATGTACATAACTAGTTTCTATGTGCTGTCATTACACAGGGGTGTGAGCCTACTGTCTAGGACACCTGCGTATATATGGCTTGTACAACAATCTTTTCCATTTGAATGTGTTTCATACATGGTTAGTATCCCAGGTTATATTCAGTCACACTGGCATGTAGTGTACCATTACATTACTAGTGTTAACAGTGCTTCCCCAAGTAAGAATAGATAGCAGATTGTAGTACTGGTACCAAACACCCCTGCATGCAAAGATGGACTCTGAGTACTGACTATCATGTTCTTGGTGTGTGAGCTGTGTGTTATTAAGTATTTGCTACTGGATATTGATCTGATATGTGGATATTAACTGTAGACTAATATGTGTATAGGACATGTCATTGAGGGCTGCTGTCATGTACTAATGGCATACCTATCAGTGTCAGATGTCTGTCTGTCTAAACAGTCATCCTAATGCATAACCTGTTGGCTAGCTGATGTCTGTCTGTCTTCTTTGCAGATGTGCAGATGTCAGGTATCCATCTTTACTGCTGACAGGCAATCTTAGCTTGACTAACACTGACATGTTTACCCAGCTGTGTTATGAATGCCACAGCTAGGAAACCCCACCCTGTATGCTCCACATGCCATGGATTACTCATCTACACTACCACAGTCAACAGAACATGCTTGGGTACATGTTTCAACACAGACACTTGTCATGTTATGTACTATATGTTGCATACATGTCAATTGTAGCACCTCACTGTCCCTCTGCAAGAGGAAACAAGATGATTGGATGTTGCATTTTACTCTCACCCCAAGGATCACTCACGTCACATCAGTTGATAGATGGCCTGCTGACAAACATCAGGTGGCATGATACCACTGTACCCACATCCCCTACTCTTCTCATATCTCCATGTACAATATCCTGATACACACCTAGGAACACCTGCACCTATGGACCCCAATATTGACAAATGTGTCAGTGTGCATTACTGAGAATAACAGTGTCTGTGTGTTTGTAAACTTGTGGTTGATAATGTCCTGAGGGCCTTCTCACCCACTACACCTCTCCATTGCCATAGTTATAAATGTCTGCAGCTGTAATGGACATTAAGTGTACCATGTTACACTCTTCACCCTATGGGCTACCTGGAGCTTGCAGTGCCACCAAAACACTGTTGTACAAATGGGTAGATGGGCATGTGTTACCCTCTGAGTCCTGGCAAGTGTGTGTATGTGTGCAAGTGTGTATATTTGTAGGATACAGCATTCTGAGGCCACAGTCTCCAAATACAAAACACCTTGCCATACAGTATAAGGGATAGTGATGTTGCTGACAGTAGGAGAGCAATGACAAACCATCACACTACTATCCCTGTAGTACGTGCAATAGATGCATATCCCTGTAGTAGCAGTGATGAGATAGACCAGGGGTTGTATTGCAGTCCTGGTCAATGTGTGATTGCGGGTATGTCAGAGTATTATCATGTGTTTCAGTGAGTAAAATATCCAATGTGTGGTGTGGGAGTTGGGTATACTGCCTTGACACCACTGTACCCCCAGTTCATGTCCCAAGGTCCACTGTATGAGGACCACTGTCACCATCAGCCATACAGGTAGTAACTGATTACACTATTCAGCCAATGATGCATGTGCTGTATACAAATTATCTGTAACAGTATGGACTCATTGACAAGGTAGTTAGCAATAATAAACCCAGGTCTCTCAGATGTGTTTCTGTTACTGTACAAGGCCTGGTGATGTTCTTCACTTAACAAGAAACTCGGTATACACCACCCTAAAAGCTGTGTGGTGTGTGCAATTAAGGCCAAACACATTAGTAGCAATAAGTACCTAGGTAGGGGTTCTACTCTCAGTGTTGCGAAGTAAGTGTGTGTATGTGAAGGGATCTACTTCAATTTGCAGAAAATACATGTCCCAGGAGGTCATCTGTCTGAGAACTGATTGGCAATTCTGAATTTTTCAAACCTAAAATCTAGTGGAAATCCATTCCATCAAAACTAGTAGTAGATGTGTAAATGCCATCTTCACCACTGTATAGCTGTACAGCGATACTGGAGTTGGTATATATAGTTGGGTGTGGATGTTGTGGACACAGCCACCCTCATCAGGTTATTTTGTGTGTATCCCCTTGCTTAGTCAGCTGTAATACAGTACAGTTTATGTTAACATGTTAAGTAGCTGTCAATCACACTATGTGCGGTTCTACACCACCCCACACCCTCCAAAGTGAAGGGCTGTGCCACGCACACCAGCACTCCTATGTTTACCAACTCCAGGATTGTACTACATTGTGGAAGGGGACATATACCCTGCCAGTATCATTGTCAATGACATTAAACTGGCAAATGATTATTTAGTGATGTGATGTTTTGCATGTTTTGTCATGGTGGAATTGCATAGGCTAAAATGGATTCACTGCAAAAGTAAGTACATCAATGTGTACAGTATTCTTTGTGTATTGCATCAAAACCAAAGCCTCTGTGTGTGTGTGTGTGTGTGTGTGTGTGTGTGTGTGTGTGTGTGTGTGTGTGTGTGTTATACACAAACATATGGTGTGTGCCAGCCAGTACACTTACTATTGTCCACTATAGAAGGGCTGCTGACATTAGCCACAATGCACTCACCTGTATACACCCCTCAAACCTATCAGCCATGTGGCACATGCAGAAACTGCTATACAGACCTGCTACGTGTTTTCAGCTGTATCCAGGATATGGCACATTCAAGGTGTCACCACAGTGCCATACCCTTTGTAGGAAACAGCAGCAGACCAACATTCTGCTGACACATAGTCACCTACAACACAAGCTGAATATATTATGCAGACCACAATCAGTCATTGTTAATAACAGCTATAATGCATCATGGCTGGACAGCTACACATCCTGACATGTAAGCATTAAACTTTCCTGCTGAAAACATTTTACAGAGCATTAAACTGTTATACCTTACTACATTCATCCTGTGTATCAGAACCATATTAGCCTGCCCCTGCATTGATGTTATGGATGACAGGGATGTGGCACAGTTATCATCATATGCACAGGGTGTGTTTTAGGCTTGCCAGAGACCTAGGCTGAGCTGTTTAGCTGACATTGTGTGTGTGTGTTAGGTTCATTATTCATTGGGATGTGAAGATGTGGTATGTGTAGGTATGGGGTTGCTCTAGCTGTGTTGGTGATATGTGTGTGTGTATCCATGCACACAGTTCTGCCATATGGCTGCCTTATACAGTTTTTTTTGACAGCTGCAGACTGTACATGGCAGGGTGTGCAGTTCATTATCTCTGGCCATGGTCAATTTGAAATATGCCTGCCAGGAGTACCACGGGCATTACTAGGTACAAGGCCAGATACAGCACTCTCCTCTGAGGATGACAAATGTTTGCTGGATCTGGTTCCCTGCTGGGACTGGCCAGGGCCACGAGCACATGGCCTGCAATGTTGTGGTGTGGACAGCATCCCTCCCTGCAGTGCTGGTGCTGGCACTGCCACTACGGGAGTGGCTGCAACTTGTTGCATGTCCATGTATACCTCCACCTGTTGGTGTTGCTGACATACGTCCATGAGGCTGTTGCCCTACTCCCACCATATGCTCAAACACAGACATTGCATGATCGAGGATTCCCACCATCTCACCCAACCGTCTATCCAGGACCTCTGCAAAATAACAGTGGGCACCTGAAAGATCATGGATGTTGTCGATAACAGCAGAATGAGTAGCCCTCTGGAGCCTGAGACTCTGTCTGGTATAATGTTCCATATATGCTTGTGCCTTCATGATAGCCCAAAACATGCATCTGGTGACACCTGCTGTGGCATGTCTGTCAGGGGCATGATGGCCAGCAGCCCTCCTACGAGCACCCCTGTACATCTGCCTGTGTGATACCTAGCCAGTCATCCGGCTATGGCTGGTGTGTCCAGACACACTTGCCATAGTCACCACACTGTCCTGTCCCATGCCACCTCCCACCAACTGTCCCTCATCTGTGGCCACTGGTGATGGGGTATGTATAGGCAATGTGACTGTGGGCAGCGATGGGGTGGATAACAGTGAGATGTAAAGCGATGGCACAGCTTCAGCCCCTGACAACCCTGCCTGTGCCTCACTATACCTATCATCATTGTCAGAGACTGTATGGACACTAAAATCAGTTTGCCTGTAGGAGGGACCCTGATCCACTTTACCACCTGTGAGAGGGAAAACAAAATACATACTTTAAGACCTGTACATCATTGCTTACCTCTACACACTCTCTCTCACACACACACACACACACACACACACACACACACACACACACACACACACACACACACACACACACACAGACACACAGACACACACACACTTAAAGATGAGGTGGCACAAACATATTACACAGACCTCTCATTACCCAATTGTCAACATGCATGACATACGGCACTCAACAGCATGCACTGCAAGTATACTCAATCCCTGTTACCAACATTATAAATCTCTGTGATACATGAGTTGTGTTAGTAGGTGATGCTTCTTCCCCTGGAGCACACTGCACCCATGTATACAGTATTGCTGTGCACCTGTTCAGCACCCTGACACATACTGTGCACCATACCTCAGGGTTGTACATGCCATTGCTGAATGTGTATATGTGTGGCAGTTATGTTTGCTCTGTTGCTCACAGCCCCTATGTGTTTGTCTGACATATACCTGGGATGATATGAGGACAGATGTCAATACTGAATGCCTGATGTCTGATTTTCAGATCTCATCATCAGCAGTGCATGTATGAGCAATAAAATACAATTATACTGACAACCTTTAAAGCTTAATGTGACTATGAGCAGTGTACACACCCTTATTGACATGCCACTCTCTTCCCTGATATGCCATGGGGCCACAATACTGACTATGCTAACATTACACACACTTGATATGTGACATATGAACTGTGCAAATGCAGTATCAAACAAATGTGTTAGTTGTGCAGATGCTGATTGAGATGCCTACAATATGTGGGTTGCATACGTGTGCACACCCTTAACACTGGTTTGTTGCAGCACATGTTAGGTGAACTACAGCAGTCACTATTACTGGAAGGGGTATACAAGCATGGCCCATTTGCACCTGCCATTATTTGGTCACTCTGCCCTACAAATGTCCCCCAACTGTGCCAGATTGCAAGGTCAACTCATGTGTACAGCCCTTGGAGGTCACACAGTGCCTTCACTATTGCTGTGAAGTCAGGGTTAATTAAGTCTGGCACAATTCATGACCTTGACTGTTTTCAGATATAGCCATTCTTAGTGAGCTTTGAATGTATGCTTCAGTTTGCTGTTGTGTTTCAGAATGACACTCCTCCCCATCCCCAACCTATTTGCAGATGCTTGACAACTATGTGCCACACATGAGTGTCATTTTGCAGTGTCCCAAATTTCACAACACCATGTCTACCAGCCTAGTTCCTGCTAATGCAAACTTCAAGGTGTACACTGGCACCAGCAATGTAAAGATGGGGATGGTGGTCTGAGGTGGAGTGAGGTGTTGCTTGTGCATCACATGCATCTTTCTTAATACTGTCTATAGGTTTTAGCCTTGTTCTCGATATACCATTACACATTGCAGCACATGCCTTTGGGAGACTTTTTGATGTTATGCATATGCTACCTGTAGAGAGCCCTGGATGATGTCTCCTGTGGAACAACTCTTCCATCTGATTACCCTAACCCATAGGCCACACATATGCAGACTCCATGCAATTGTGAACACAGGTACTGCACAGGCAGTACTTGCTAGACATCCCTGCAAGTCCATCAGTGTTGCAGCATGTTTCTATGCAGCCTCCATGACCAGTTTGCAAAATGTGTCATCATCTGTCTTGGATGGCCATCTGTTTATTTTCTACATTAATGTTGTCCCATACTTCATTGTCACATACATGACTGTCTGCACTGTTTGCCATGGTATATGCAATGGTGAGGTAAGGCTACATCTTCCACTCCTGAGTGCTACATTTAGGATATGAGATCCATTCCATGGTTTGCAAGATATGTGCAAGCCACGGCTGCCTCTGTTACAGGTGAGTGGGCAAATGTCATGGACATACGTCATGGACAGCAAACCATTACTTGGTATGACATTGAGGACCTGTACTTGATGGAAGGTGCATACTCATGAAGAGTGAATGCTGCCAGTACCTCAAAAGCTACTTCCACAATATGTTATTTGGAGTGTGTGCACACATATGCTTCCAGTGTTTGTAAAGGTGTATATTCCCCATATTTGTTGTCCTAACATAGGATGCCATATTGCATATCCGTTGCTCATGTTAGGATCACATTACAGGTTGTAAAAGTTGTGGAATGTGGTATTGTAACATGCCGTTGTGTAGATCTGTCACAGTTGCCATTGTAATAGTGGTATATACAGTCTTGTAGCCACTGTATAAGGGTAATGTTTCAGACATGTCCCTACTGTAGGCCATTTGTCCCAACATTATGTTCATCTCTGTCCACACATCTTGCACTGGCAGGTTGTTAGTTATACTGCAGGAGTCTTAAATACCCTTCAGATATGCCACTATGGTGACCACTGTGATGCAGTGCAGTTAACAGCAACAATAAGTGAACATGTACGACATGCATTATAGGTAGGTGTGTTAAATTTGTGCATGGCAAATACCACGGCCATAACATGGCCGGTGTATTGGCAAACCTGATTAAAATAAAACCATAATCACCAGCTATAGGCTGCTACCACAGAGGTATATCAGAGGGACCTACATAGTTGTGCGAGAGATGTGATGTCATTAGCCACACCTGTGGTATGAGTACAGGGTGGGAGCAGCATTTCTGAACAGCAACAGTACAAACCCACAATACTAGAGATTATGCACATCTGTTTATTACTACACTGCAGCAACAGACTATGTTATCTGACATATGCATGAAGATACTTTACAGATGACGATGGAGAATCAACAGTGGTATAATAATGTGCCCTGGATCCTTCCCTGCAT
Source organism: Protopterus annectens (assembly GCF_019279795.1). NCBI lineage: Eukaryota > Metazoa > Chordata > Ceratodontiformes > Protopteridae > Protopterus > Protopterus annectens. Next base: position 585,625,399 of record NC_056735.1, read on the forward strand.
GCTCCTCGTTCATTGTGTGGGTAGCACCCACTTCCACAATGCTATCAGCAGGTTCTTGGATTTCCTGGTGGGCAGGTGCTCTAAAGCTGGCAAGGAGCTCCTCAGCATGTGTCAATAGGGGCTGGATGACATGAACCCCACCTGTGGCTAGCTGGTCCCTCCTAACTGCAGCAGCATGCTGACGAGCATGGCAGATTAGGTCAGTGCACTAATGTCGCACCTGTTCATAATTGCAGTTATGCAGGTTGACATTGTTTACCCTGTGGATGAGCTCTCCTCTCCTGCAGATCATGGGCTGTATGCCCAAAGAGAGTTTGGTGGTGCTCACCAGGTAGTTTATGAGGATGTCATTTTCCTGGGTTGTATATGCTGGAAGGCACTCTCTCGACATGGTACCTGGAAGACATAAAGAGGAAAAATGTCTGAGGAACTCATATTACACAGATATAATACTTGTTAATTGACATCTCACCCCACCATATCTGCAACAATAATCTGAACACACAAATCAGTGGGTATGTCTACACCAAACCTACTGTTGAAACATATATCCTATTGTGCAACACATATTGAAATGTGTTTCTATTCATGTTCCATGTTGAAACACTATCGTTGGTGGCCTGTTGCTAACAATGTAGCTTACATGCCATTGTAATGGCCACTGTGGTTCCATATATGCATGTGTTCTGTTTGCTATGCAACTGCTCCAAATATGGTGTTTTGGGTAAATAACTAATCCTGGATTGTGTTGACTATTACTACCCACATATGTTCTAAAACTGCGACATGATAGCGTGTTTGGGAAGGCTATTCCCAGCAGAACCACCTCTCCCACCTCATCTGACCATGTTACCAGGACACAGAACATCTGGGACCCAACCCAGGACCTCCTCATCTGCTGGTCCTGCACTATCTTCAGTTGGAACCACCTCAGGGGATGGTGCTTTTCCCCCTCTGGGAGCATGCACAGACAGGATCTTGTCACCTGACATCAGGTCCAGGGTATGGTGCATAGGCAGCTCCGCAGAGAATTGGGGGATCTGCTACACCACCTTGAGGCCCTCGTGGCACAATTAGAGGGTCAGTGTACTCCTTTTTCTCAGCCCCCAGCACAGCCACCTTCAGGGCCATGAAGGTGCAGTGGTGACTGCCCATGGGTGGGGACCTCAGTCCCACTGTTTCCATTTGGGGACTCATGGGCTTTCAATTTCCATACACCCCTCCCCGTCTAAGGTGTTTACCCACCACATGTGCCATATTCCACCCATGTATGCTGTCTTGTCTGTCTTCCAACCTAACCTACCTCACCAAATATACATACTATCCTTCCCCAACAACTCACTGTCACTGTAACAAAGGGCAATGTGTTCCCAACATACATTTCACATCAGACATAACTGTCCACTTTGCACCCACTTACAACTGCTTACAGGTGTCTTAATCACTCTGTATCCAACAGCCCTTGTTCTAGTGAGCAGATAAATTATCAGCCATTGTAAGTGTGTGAGCCATGACTCTGCACACCATAGTCACATCAATGTACCAGTAAGCCATCTGAGCTGCAGATATGTATAATGTTTTCTCAAACATATCATGCAGCATAGTCATTCAATAGTAGGGAATATATATATATATATATATATATATATATATATATATATATATATATATATATATGTGTGTGTGTGTGTGTGTGTGTGTGTGTGTGTGTGTATTTAGGCATACATGTGTGTGTGTGTGTGTGTGTGTGTGTGTGTGTGTGTGTGTGTGTGTGTGTGTGTGTGTGTATATATATATATATATATATATATATATATATATATATATATGTGTATATATACATATTTATATATACATACATCTCCATATATGAATACATTTCCCTATGGTTTAATGACTGTGCTGCCTGATATGTTTGAGAAAACATCACTTTTATGCACATTGCAAATGGTTTAGTGGTAAATTACTTTGGCTATAGTGTGCAGGGTTCTGAGTTTGAGACTTGCAAGGACTGATTATTTTGTTGCCAGGCAGAACAGGGTCTGTTGGAGACAAAGTGATTAAGGCACTTTAAAGCAGTTGTAAGAGGGTTTGCACGGAGCTGTGCAGAGCTAAGCGCCGCTTACATGAGCTCAGCTTTGCTTACACACACTTACAGCTGCTTAACCCTTCGCTAATTTCAAATAAAAGAAAAAAGGGAGATAGGAAACTGGTGAAATTGGGGCAAGCAGGAGGAAAAACAAGATGAGAAACAGGTAGGGATGTGCAGGATGGATGTAGGAAAGGACCATAGCGCTGCATTTCTTCAGCAGCAACAGCTGCTTTCAATGTGGGCAATTTAGAATTTGAAACCTCACAATCTACAGGGAGGAGTGTGGGCATCATACAATAAGATTGACTGGTAGGGTTAGATTGTGTGATGGGTACACATCTATGGGCGAAATGCAGAGCTATGTATGGGACATTACTTTTTTTTGGACAGATGCCTTTTTTTTTAAGGTGAGAGTGGGATGTTAAGGAAGGATTATAGGTAAGTGTGGTGAAGGAGGTTTGCTAGGAGAGGTTCCATTTGCAGACAGACAAGACAGCAGACAGGGTCAGTGTATGACACATGGGGGGTAAACACCTTGATGGGGATGGTGGTTGGGAATCAGAGGCTCATGAGCACCCCAGATGGTAGTAGTGGCACTGATGTCCCCACCCGATGGCAGTCACCACTACTCCTTCACAGCCCCGATGTTGGCTGTGCTGGTAGCTGGTCTGGAGGGGCCACCTGCTCCTCTAGCTGTGCCAGCCTGCCCTCTACCTGGTGTAGGCGGTCCTACAGCTGCATCTGGATGACACTGCACACCATGCTACAAACCTCGTCCCAGGTGACAACATCCTCACCGCATCCACTTGCAGGGGGTGGGGTCGAGCCCCATCCCCTGCAGCAGTTCCACCCGAGGGTGGTGCAGGTCAAGCAAATGAGGGAGGTCTGGGTTGGGTCACAGATGAGCTGGGACCTGGTGCCTCAGCCATGTGGGGTGGGAGAGGCGGATCTGCTGAGATCTGCCCTCCCATATGTGCTATGGTGTGGAAATTAACAATGAATATTGGTTAGACATGAACAGCACATTACAACATTAGTCAAAATAGCATGCATGGATATTCCCATTTACCCAAAACAGTGCAATTATAACAGTGCCATAGCAAACAGAAGCCATGCATATATGGAATGGCATTCAGAATTGCAACAGTATGCCAGTTAGAGGTATGTCAGGCAGGCAATAACAATGATTTTCAACCGGGAATATTAGTATGCACACAGTTTAAACAAATGATTAACGAAATGGAACTGTCCCAACAGTAGAGCTTTATTTATGAACATACCCATGTTGGTTTCAGTGTGATGACTGGATCAGTTGAGTGATGGGGGAAGGGAACATATTCAATTGACAACTGCTATCAAGTGTATTTGTCAGTACACTACTATTCACTACTCTACATTCTGACCACAATTACACTCTACCTGGGCCATGGGCCTGCTACAGCACACCAACAGCTGTACATATCAACAGATCAATTGTACCCTTATTTTAGTTATACACATCATACCTGTTTCTATACAGATTTCTTTACCTGTTGGCCCTGTGCAGATGAACTGTGTGCACATTACATTGCTGTTTCTACACATATTTCAGATTCACATATTAGTTGCAGGCCCTGGAGTGTGTACTGTGCTTTTGACATACATCTACTGTGACATTCTCTGTGTGCGGGTTTCTTGGCAACTGGGGAAACTAGCCATGACAGCAAGATACCTGATGGGCTTGTCTGGGCCAGACTGCAGAGTGTGGATGGCTAGCTTGCATCTATTTGTAGGGCTCAGGCTGATCAACACAATTGTACACCTTTCATAGTGATACACATCAAGCTAGTATTTCTATTCAGATTTCTTTACCTGCGTGCCCTGTGTGGAAAGTATATGTGTTACAGTACATTACTTTATCTATTCAGATTGCAGTTTACAACTGTTGAACCAGACTGACATGTTAGTGGCGGTCCCTGGATTTGTACCATGGTGTGTGCAAAATTGAACTACAGGCCTAGTCCTTATCAGACTGGGATACTGGGGAGGTGTTGTGTGTTGCTTGTGACATTTCTATCTATTACATATTTTTTGCACAGTACTTTTCTTATCAAATGTTGCATTATTTGTTTTCCATTTTCAGTACAAATTATGCATACACAACAGACATTGGTGTGAATGTTTGAGAAACATGTGCACATTAGCTGGATTGCACATGTGACTGTTTTACAACTACATACTGCAATTTAGATTCGTGAGTACACAGTGTAGGTTTTAAGTCTGCACCTGTTAGTCTTATTCATTTTCCAGTACATTCACAGATACATACAGCTGGAATTGAAAGGTTAATGCAGGACAATGCTGACAGACACACAAGTACAACACATTCTGATGGAAATATGTACTGTTGCTTTTTTCAGTTATTTGACATGCCCATTCTAAAGTATGCAGACAAGCAGTGCTAAATCAGTTCACTTCAGTTAATGCATTTTACACGACACACACATTTCTGTTTTTCAGGTACAAGTGAGATGACACACACCAGCGTTTGGGATCAACTTTATTAGTTTTGACATACATATTTGTGTACCCCTCAGACACCCACAATTACTATTCCTGCATGATCTGCACAGGGGAATGCTTTTAATTTCTAAGTGTTACAGCAGCCCTGACATGGCACTTTCTTGGTAGGTTCACTTAGACACACTCATACATATTCTACTATTCCTCTCCTGCATACTGCACCTTGTTTGCTACTGACAGCTGTATTATACAGCAGCTGGAAATACTCCATTGTAATGCTGGCAGCCTGACACAATCATTTCTTTCTGACTTTTACTGTACAATTATATATGCAGACAATACTACCATTACTATATTTTTGATTTATTACTGCTAATATTAGGAGGTATTCTGTACTCAACATAATGCCGATCCTGCTGGTCCTGTCGCTGGGCATGAGCCTCGACATTCTGGGACCTCTCTGCAGCAGCTGTATGGGGAGAGATGACACATTAATCACACCCGCACAGTCTGAAGTTTAACTTTTTCCATTCTTAGAGATACATAAGACTGCATACTTATAGTCACGTGGGACAATTTACACTCGGGCTTCTTAGATCCACTGGTCCAAGAGTGCACCCCTCCTCCACTTCAGGTCATTGTGGTGGTGACATAACTGCTCACCAGTCTGGGGTATGCCAGTGCACTGGTGAGAGGATGTGCAAGCTGGTCCCATTCCTCCACTTTGTACTGGCAGCCCTGGTACTGCAGTATCCTGGCATCATGTTATTTTACTGGACTTCTGGATGCCCCAATGTTGCGCTCGAAAGTGAACACCTTCACCCACACCTGACATTTTGGTCCTGCTGTGAGTAATTCCAAATGGTTATGGCTATATTTCCACCTGTGTGGTTTAAATAGGGCAGTTCTCTCGCACTTTTTCTTGATTGGCTAATTTTACTATGCTGAACTATGCTTAGTTCCATGCAAATCCGCATAGCAATGCTTACACCAGATAAGCACAGCTGAAAGCAGGTAATCAATGCTTACACTAGCAAAGCATTGCTTAAATCTATTTTTTCCATAAATTTATAAATTATTTTTTACATTTACATTTATATTCCCACCCCTACTGTGCTATACATGAGCCATATGATTGACATCTATCATTCAAATTCCTTAAAAGTTTATTAAATAAATTAACAGAGGTGGGATTGGAACTAAGCATGTTCTACATGCTAAACCATGGCAGTACCACAACGCTACAGCCATTTGATGACATTTTCTATCACAAAAGCACTTGTCTATCATTTTCAGAATTTCAGCCAGGCTAAGCATAGCAGTGCACCATGCAAACAAGCTATGCACTGCTTAAATTTCAGTTTTATTTAATGAAAAAAATTAAATTTTTTGTATTTTTACTTTCCTCTTGCCCTACTGCTTCCATGCATGTAGGGCAAGAGTACATACATCCAGGGGTGTGCACTTGAAGGCTGCTGCCTTCTAGGTGTGTTTGTTTTTCTTTTTTTTTCTTTTTATTTGAATGTCCACAGACACTGAAATGTTAGCTACGTACATTTCAGTTTCTGCAGACACTGGTTTAGTACATAATATTAGAGCCAGGCTCTAACATTATGTACATTGATACTCGTCTGTATCACAAAGTGCCGTATGGCACTTACTGAGTGAAGGAGGTGTGTTACATGTGCAGGCACTGCTGAAACATGCCCCCTGCACTCGTTCATGGTTCATATCCATTTAGATTAAACAGCAGCATGCCTTCATGCATATGCAAGGCACGCTGGTATTCTAAACGGACAAGAACCACTCCGTGCAAGAATAGTCTTGATCTTGTACGGAGATTCGTAAATGCCAGGGATGGTCATATGCAGGTGAATATGGTTAGATTTATTTTTACAAACTGTAGTATCTACCACTTTGTTATAAATGACAAGATTTATAATGTTGATGAAACTGAATTAAGAGACATATAGCAGATGAAGAAGTTGATATTTATTGATTTATTTATTTATTGACCTTTATTACTGGGAAAGTCCAACTGGATAGAACCCCTTTTCATTGGAGGCCCAGAGAAAAAAGCTCTGAATTATTACAAAACATTTTAAGAACAATAATTTTACAATCTTCAAAACTAAAACAAAAACATTTGCAGTTTAAATAATTATACCAGTTTAGACATGATATAAAACATTGGTTAAAAATGGATACAATGTATATGACAATCTGTTAATAGTTATAGAAACTTTAGACAGTTTGTGGAGAAATTAAGGGAACGTTAATCTAATACAAATTGGAATTGCAATATGAGGTGAAGGAAAAACAGGCTTATGTTATATTTAGACAGAAAGTCAGGGAAGAGAATTAGATAACAATAAGGAAGTAAGTGAAGAAGGGAAGTAAGAATTATAAAGAATGAAAAGATAATTGTTCATATATAGTTTATCCTGGATTTGAGCAAGAACAGAGCCAGTTATTAGCTAGAAAGTCTTTCAGAGTGGCTTTGAAAGATGTGAGGGAGGAGATAGACCAGATGGATACAGGTAAGGAGTTCCAGGCCTTAGGAACCTTATAAAAATACAGACAATACCCAGCAGATTTTCTAGGCTTGTAGACAGACAGGAGTTTTCTGACACTATATTGCAATGACTGGCTGGGAACATACGTAGTTGAGTAGAATGTTTTTTAGTACTGGACAAGGAGATCTATGCTGGATAATTTTGTAGGTGGTAAGAAGTTATGTATATATTAGTTGATGAGGCAATTCTATACAATTCGGTACTATACAGTAGTGGGTTCTGAAAGGGGTATGTGCTTGAATTATTTAACTAATTAAATTTAAAGTATGAATTATTTAACTAGTTTAATAGATGTCTAAATTAACTATATATCCATATTTGCAAGTGAACAGCTGAACTGAGGCTATGTCATTATAGAACCATTGCTATGTTAACAAGCACCCTGGGCAATCCTCAGAGTGGTGTCCCATTCAAATTAAAGTTGATGACCCAAAAAAGGTTTCCCTGAATATAAAAAGGCTCTTTTCAAACTGTTGCATAGAGAGTACAAATGCTATATTAACTAGCACAATTTCACACTGTTAGCAGCTAAGCAACCTAATTGGCTGCTTAAATGAGTGATACTACTGTACTCGCTTTATAGTGATGACTCTGCAGTGCCTGCCATGTCCTCTGATGGCTTGTATCTGGGAAAGGTGTTCCCTGCACATATACAGTACTGTGCTATTATCCAGTGGCATGTATTCATTCAACAAATTAATTGGCAACTCATGCACTACAATATGAATAATTAATAGAATCTGGCTTTATCAGACATGCCAAAATATATAAAATTGGTGTGATGGTTGAATGCCAGAAACCATAATTGTGATCTCTGGAAAAATAAAACTTTCTGTGAGATTAGAAGAAACAAATATAGTAATTATGAGGTTGTGGTTTCTTGACTCCCAATAAAAACTTTTTAGCATTTCTGCTATGCAGCAATGGACCAGATTCCATAAAGTTCACGGAAGCTATTTGCAGACAGCACAGCATGCCAAAGGAATACTTCAGCACATCTGATGCAGACAGTTTCAGGAGACATATTGAAGCCAGCCCAAGTACTTAAGTATTCATCATGGTATAATTAGAGATTCCATGTACACTGGATTACAAAACACATTGTGTGCACACATTGTAACATAAATGTGACAAACAGCCACGACAACTCTGTTTCTGAAATCCTTGGTGTATTCTTTATGGACCCCAAGGAATTCAAGCAAATACCAGACATCACAGCAAAACCAGTAGCAAAACATTAAAAAATATACAAAAATGCAACCTGCTGTTAATGAACGTAAACAGGCTGCAGTGATACAAAAAGTATATGAGGCTGTGGCTGTGCACTCTAGAAGGCAACCAGCTATAGTCAGAGCAAAGCTGCAACTAAACCAGTTGCCAGGTCAGCAAATGATAGATACCAGCTAGACAGAAAATTGGTGCAGGCTGTCTGCAACATGTGTGCCCCACACATTTATGTGCATACCCTGTGAAGAAATCCCCTTTGAAACCAAAGTGTGTCTCAGCCTGGGTGTACTTGCATCTGGGACATTCCAGAGACACAGGGGGGATGCTGTGGGAGTATCACGTACAGCTGTCAGTCACATCCTGGCAAAATTCCTGGAACCAATGTGCAGCAAGGAGGATGAAAACATGCTCTTTCCATCCACCCTCATGTAGCAGAGTACTCATGAACTACCCATATGTACTCTGTGAAATAGATCATGCAAACATCCCTATCAGGACACCACTATATCCTGAAGCAGACCAATACATAAACAGAAAGGCCTGGCCATTCATCAACTGTCAAGCTGTGTGTGCAGCAGATGGCAGCATAACAAATATCATGACAACACAGCCTAGAAGTGTCAATGATGCTACCATTTGGAGGGAAAGTGGACAGAGGGCTGCATTCCAGCAAGGTGAAATACCTGAGGGACTGCTAGTGGGTAAGGGGTCTACTTCTGTTTGTCAAAAACACATTTTCTCGACAAACAGAAGATTGAACACACTTAAGCAGAAGTGTACTACATTGACTGCACTTTCACAAGAGCCGATTCACCGAAGCACATTACAGTGGGGATAAGGAAATATATCCTTTTCCCCACTGTAGTGAGATCTCGGAGTTAATATATTTAAGTAGGGGGGTGGTGGGGCACAGCCCCCACATGGGCGGTACAGGGTGGCTTGCCCCCCTGCAAAATAGTGCTTAAAGTAGTTTTTTTCTTCCGATTCCGTGAATTGGCTTTTGCATAAGTGCACATTCGATTTAGTGCACTTTCATGTAAGTGGGGTTTTCCTTTTCTTGTTCAAGATTGTGAAATTTTGATCAAGAAAAATAGACCCTGTCTAAGTACAGGAACACAGACAGGATTTAAGTTAAGGATACCGCTCACAACAATACCTATCCTGACCACGTGTTTCCACTCTCTACAATAGGTGACTGTGGTTATGCACTTGAGCAGTGGCTAATGACCCTGAACTGTGAATCATCCATCCCTGCACAAAGAAAACACATCCAAGTTATTTTCCACTGATTCTATTATGAATAGTATATTTAGTGACAAAAAAAATGCACTGCTCCCCTCTTGCTGTATATAGTGAGGTCAGAAATATTGTGATGTCATCAGGGGGGCCTACAACAGAACACACACAACTACCAGAAACATCACTGACTATGTGTTTGGTATATTGAAAGCTAGGCTCAGATATCTGGACATATCCAGAGATGCACTGCAATGCACACCTGAAAAATCAGCATGGATGATAATAGCGTGCGCCATACTGTATGACATGCTAACCAGAGCACATGGCAGCCTTCCAGCTACAGGTGTGGCTGAAGAACCCTGAGAACCCCAGATGAATGAAGAGGAATTCTAGCAGGTATTGTAGGAGGGGCAGGAGGACATAGGGGACAGAAAGCATAGACTTAGGCAAAGTAGGGTGTGACCACAAGTGCAGGCCCAATCAACATGGCAGCATCTAACCCACATCTTTTAGTCATTACAAGCCACATGTACATGAATATACAGATTGAATATTGATGCTCAGATCTTGCCGCAGCACAGATTGCATCTAATGGCAAGTTCCCACTGAGCATCAGACATAACACCATAATCATAACATATTGCAACATTAACATATACAAATGTGTCACAAGAGGGATCATCAGTTCAGGGAACAAATGGCGCATGTATGCATACACACTCATATTGTTGCATCACTGTATGGAAAACAGTAAGGGACACACATCAGTCCTGCACATTCCTATCTCTACAATATCATAATATGAAAAAACAGGAACCAGACAGGAAACAATGCAGAAATTCTGATATCAGAAGACACATATCACAGTAACGTGGTAATTCAATAATATGAACCAGCTATGTGTACTACACTGGTGCACATACTCAGTCAAGGGCGACCTCGTTGGTCTCACACCACAGACCATCCTGCCCCAACCATGTACAGAAAAAGGCTGACCTGGTTGCTCCTCAGAATGGATGGATGTGGTGACACCATGTTTAGATGAAAGAGCATGACTGCAAGTTGATGGCCTTGTGACTGGTGTGACCACAGCAGATGGGCCAGCACCTGAATTCCATAGAGATTGGACCACAGACAGAGATTCCTGATGGCCAATGGTGGTTCTGCAGACATGTGGCCTACCTCTCCCAGGTTGCAATCTGCTAAACACAGTCAGAGAATGCAGAATGCTGCTAGCACTATGACACTGATGCAGTACTGTAGAGGCCAGGGTTTCCAACAAGCATGCCACAGCCAGCAGAATCTCATTTGAATTGCCAAGGTGGCCATTTTCTCACTGTGTCTGCACTCTTGTTCATCATGCATGAAGCATAACTGGTGTGCCACACAATCTGTTGCATGGGCAAGTGCATGAATCTCTGATGCTGTTGCTGTGACTGTTCATTTGCCTGCAGAAGGAGGTGGACACCCTCTGACAACTGACCATGCACAACATCTGCCTACCTATACCTACCATGAAGCACTGTTAATGGTAGTTTTGTGGAACTGCCACCAGCAGCAGTCTCAACTGGGGTCTGTTGGTAGATGGCCTCACTCTGTTCAGCATCCACTGTGCCAGTATCCTCAGAATGGCCAGACAAGTTGAGCTTCACATCTAATGCTACATCTGCTGCAACATCATTGTCAACATCATGGATGGACTACCCAAACATGTCAAGTTCCTGTGTACCAGGGGCCATATTACCATACCGAGACACATTTTTAACCCCATCATGATCATTGAATGGGCTGCTGGATGATACAGATAGTTGATGTGTTACAAGATACCAAGACACAAATCAGGACAATGTGCTAACATCACAGGATGGATATCATCAAAAACATATGACAAATATATATATATCACTTCAATGGTACAAATAATAATGGCTTTACTTGAGGTATACTGTATCTATGTTTCATGGGGTCTACATACATAAAGTATATATTTTGATTACAAGGCCAACATACATAACATATGTGAGGAATACAAAAAAGCACACAGTTGACAACAGCTCATTGGAAGATGTTGCTGTTGAAGAGGGATAAACTTCAACTATTGTAGGGAAAAAACAGCATTAGTGATCACATCATTGGCACCATTAACCAGGTGAACACAGTTAAAACATATAGAAGGTGTGACGTGAAGTACACATACCACTCAGATGTGCACTTGATGACATTCATGCAGACAGGCCTAGGAATGGGAAGAAAGACACAGTATCAATAGAAGACAACTACAGGATTAACAACAACAACAGGTATGAAACATAATTAATAGCATACCACTGACAGACTCCTGCTGGGGAGAGGTTGTGGCTTGTACTGTGGCTCCTGCAGTGGGAAAATAAACAGAAAGACAACACAGTCATGTATTTAGCAAAATGAATACTGACAGCATTACATATACAATGCAGTAACATGGGCTGCATATCCTCACATGATGGATATTACAACTGTACACTAGTTGAGCCTGTGTTGACAAACATTGACATAAATTTCATGTATCACATGTATTCTACACATTGATGCAAGCTATGACAATTTTGCTGTAACATACCTGGTCTGATTGCACTTGCACCTGCATGGCTTGGGCCTCCACTGCATGCACCTGTAGTGTACAACGTTAGGTAAATAAGAATATGACAGTAAACATCAGTGCAGTGAAATGAGGCTAAGGCAATAACAAGGTAGTGGTCACAGTAACAGTATAGAGACAATCATCTTCCAATCCCTGGTTAATTGAAGTAGATTGACCTGTGAATATTAATACAAACAGCATTACAAATGTTTTTTGTACTGCTTTATCTCTACTTCAGTTGTATCAATACATGCCATCAGACTCACTTTCATCATTCTCACCCTGTGTGGATGTGCCTGTGCATGGCTCAACTCTTGTGCTGTAAATAAAAAACAACAATACATGAAGATGCATGCTACAGCAGCATGTTTTGATTGTCTAAGTACAAAGCCATATAATAGAAAGAAAAACATACGTGTTTGGCCTGGAACTTCAACTTCAATCCCACCACCAGGGATACATCACTCCCCTCTTGCTGTATGCAGTGACGGCAGAAATCTTGTGATGTCACTGGGGGGGATCAATGGTAGTCAACCACTGATGCCATTTATTGATCTCTCATAACATCTCACTCTGTTGGCTGCATGAAGGATCATGTCCAAGCAGCAGCATCTATAGGTTTCACAGGATTGGTTGTGGCCTTCAATTATATTGATCATGGTGAGGTCAATCCAGATTTCATTTCTCCAAACCATATCACCTTTATGGCCTAGGAGTCTCTGTCCATGTTGCTGGAGAGTATCATTCCTGGGGGTAGACGTTATCATTCCTAGAATGGTTGGCCATCTGAAAGACAGTGACACACAACATGATAATATTTCTGTGTGAGTCCATTTATGCATTTTACTCTGTGAACAGTATATGTCAACATAATGAGTATACATTCCTGTGCAGCTCAATGGTCTGTATAACACTGTCTGTGATAAATACTAACATGACATTTAAAAAGTAACAACAATACCTTCATGCATAACATTTGTATAATCAACATAACTTATAACATCTTTACAGTTCATGAGTGGTATTAGAACCTCTGACACTACATATATGTTAAAGGAAGTCCAAAGAAAACAGCATACTGCCAACAGAATCTGCTTGCATTTTATATTAAAATATTACAGCAAGTAACAATTTAACAACTTACAGAATGCATCAGAATACCTAAGGATCCATAGACAGGCCATAGATAGTATGGATCCTTAGTATATTGAGCAAGTAGTGATACCACCTTTGTTAAGAAGCATCATTGAAGAAATATCTGTAACAGCAACATCACATTAACAGTTTTGTTAGAAAACATAAATTAAGACATATCCATAATATCAACATCATATGATAAATGTGGATAGTATTGGAATCTGTAGGTTTCCATAGTTACACCACAGAGTGCAAGAAATTACCAGTAAGAAGTGCAGATGATCCATTAATCAGCCTTCATGTACTAACATTTGCAACATATGTTTATCTATACAACTGCATATGGGACTGAAATCACGTATTTAAAATAGCAACACCTGTATGCATAAAGTAGAAAACAACATCGCTCCAGTAACTTATAACAACAACTTCTGTTAAAGATACCATTTTGAGAAACAATTAATTTAAACAGGTACCTTTGGAAATGACTGACTTGTAGAGATTTAATAGTCACCAAAACATAAGTGCTACCAATTGCCAATGTACCTCTCACTCTAAATCACAGAATCAAAGTGCACCTATGTGCACCCACTTTTAAGGACCATTTCTGCCATACATAATTAATGAGGTTCATTAAAATTCAAGTTCTTGGAATCCCATTCATGCACCTCCATGTAAATTGGCTTCATGTGACATAACATACACAGATGTACTGCTAAGAAAAACCTAAAGTTATCAATAAATGGTACCATGTATGGCACATGCCCGTTATCTTCCAATGATCTGATAACATATCTGTGCTACTTTCAAATTGATTTTTATACATTTGTTGATCAGACCATTGCTAACTGTGAACTGAGTGATGAGCATTTCTCTGTGTTTGCATTTTCCAGACTTTTCAACCTGAGGATCATGACTGCTACTTCAAGGAGGCTAAGACCTGTCCATGCTCCCAACTAGACCTATGAGGAGATGACCCAGATGTTGACTGTGTAGTACAGATTGGAGCAGAGAATGAGAGCCATAACGAGGAACATTGCCATGACAGATGTATGGAAACAGATCACAAATGAGCACCAAAAGAGGATAGGGATCTACCATGCTGGACGGCAGGTTCACCACTGTTATGATGATCTGCATTAGAGGGATGTGGAGGAGCTTTGAAGGAGGGTTGCTGAGGAAAGGAGGCAGCCCATAGATCCACACAGTAATTGTCAATATTCTCTACATACTTGAGCATTCCTATGGATTTTACAGATATTTCTCTGTCCCAAGTATATATCATGTCACTCATCCTTCTCTAACATAGATGACAAGAAGGCGGGGTATTTCGTTTAGATGTTTTAATACATAAAAACACATCAGGATGGATAGCCGCATCATAAAATATAAACAAACTGGTTAACAGAGAGCTTACATACATACATACATACATGCTTACATCTCAACAGCTTACTACAAAATGGCAGTCAGGCTTGCATGTGCTCAGTATTTATACACTTGTGCAAGCCCTCGGATAGCTTCTTAAAGGTACGTACACAAAAATTGATTTACATCCTCCCTCTTAAAAAGATTGCCCTTAGTAAAAACAACATTGGAGTCAAACATGCATTATTATAGACATTAGAAACAAACACAATGTTCATGTCCAAGTTGCCATGTATCTATTACATGGTTTGGAGATGCGACCAGATCTGGTAACATAACAATCTGATCTGGGTTTAGCAAAAGGGGTGGTCTTCGGTGAACAACTCGCATCAGGAATTTCTGGATTCATCCCAGGAATGGGAATCTTTTCTGAACTTCCTCTGGAAGTGAACACTTGACAACTCACTTTGTGATAAAGAATCTTTCTCACAGACTATGTGCTGTGGTATAGGCTCGGACACTGGCATCAAATGTTTCCAATTCCACCTAAACTCTGCTCCCTGTGATTCTACAATGTAAGATCTCAGTTCTGGGCAAATATTCTTCATGACTCCAATCCTATCATAACCTTTGGATGTTTGCATCCTTATCACTTCACCTTTTTGTAATGGATTGTGTGTTTTGCTGGTCTTATCATAGTAGGACTTCTGGGTTAAACACTTCTTCAACAGATTGCTTTTCACTGACCTGTTGTTCTTGAGACATGGAACCAGCAATTGACTACTGATTGGTAATATGATTTTGTTTTGTCTCAACAGAAGTCTCTGAGCAGGTGAACCAAGATGTTTATTACAAGGAATATATCTGAGATTCAAGAAATTTGGAAAAACATCACTATTATCTCATTTTGACCTTTCTAGTAACTATTTTGCACTTTGAACTGCACGTTATGCCAAACCATTTGACTGTGGATACTCAGGGCTGCTTGTGACATGAGTAAAGTCCCATTCTCTGGCAAATCTTTTGAACTGTTGGCTTGAAAACTGCATGCCAGTATTAGAAATAACTTTGTGCGGACTTCCAAGGACTGAAAAATAATGCTTCGTCTTAGTAATGACAGTACTGGATGCTAGGTTTGGAAGTAGGTCAATCTCAAACCAATTGGTGTAAGAGTCTATTAACACCAAATAATGTTGACCATTCCACTTGAAAATGTTGGTGGCTACTGTTTACCAAAGTAGTTCAGGAATCTGGTTTAATTGAACTGCTTTCTTCTATCGATGTGGCTTAGTACCAATACACACAGAACAAGATAAAAGTGTTCTCTCAATGTCTTGTGACTTAGAAGGCCAAAATACTAGTCCTCTCACCCTTCTTTTGGTAGAGTGAGTCCCTGGGTGACCACAATGCAAGATAGTAATGTAATCTTCTTGCAAGGACCATGGAACAATTACTTTCGGACTTTTCATAATGATACCATTGTCAGACAAAATCTCGGGTTGCACTTCTTGCGGTACACTAGATTTCTTTGATGACCATCCTTGATTCATAAAGTCGTTGAACCTTTGTAAAACTGGAACTGTAGCTGTGTGATCTCTCAGGTCATCAAGATGTGGGGAAGAAAAAACTCTTACCTCTATGACTTCAAAATCAAGGTTCTCATTCTCATAGTGTTCTGTGGTGTTTCTGGGAGATCTGGATAATGTATTAGCAAAATAAAGAAGTTTGCCTTTCTTTAGACAAGAGTGAAATTATACTTTTGCAATCTCAACATCATACATTGCAATCTGGCTGGAGCTGAATGCATAGGCTTTCTCAAGATAGTGACTAGAGGTTGGTGGTCTGTTTTGATCTAGATAGGTCTACCATAAACATAATTTAGAACATCAGACATGCAAATGCAATTGCCAACAGCTCTTTCTCGATCTGAGCATACTGCATTTCAGTTTAGGTAAGGGTTCTTGATGCACAAGCAACAGGTTGACCCTCTTGAAGAGTGACTGCGCCAAGACCAAATTTCAAAGCATCACATGAAAGAGTAACTGGCTTGTGAATATCATAGTACCTAAGAGTTGGTGGACTGGCAATTCTCTGTTTCAGGACATCAAATGCTCTTTGGTTTTGCTCTAACTAAGACCAGGATACATCTTTATGTGTCAGCTCTATGACTGGTGCTGAAAGTTGGCTCAAGTCTGGAATGAACTTGTCTAGACAGTTAACCATGCCAGGAAAATTTTGCAGGACTTGAACATTATCTGGAGCTGGCATATCCAGAATGGCTGTTTGCTTAGAAGGGTCTGGGTGTAGACCTAAACTGGTAAATAAATTACCAAAATAAGCAACCTCTGGTAGCCTGGAGTTGCATTTCTGTGAATTGAGCTTAAGATTCACTTGGCATGCTCTTTCCAGAACTTTTCTGAGGTTTCTGTCATGGTCAGATTCACCATTACCTCCTACTAATAAGTCACTGACTATAATAGCACAAAGATACCCAGAAAAAAGTTGCTCCATTGCACGTTGAAAGACTTCACTTGCAGAATTCATTCCAAATTGCATTCTCCAAAATCTGTACCTTCCAAACAGAGTACTGAAAGTAGTGAGCAATGATGACTTTTTGTCAAACTGAATTTAAACAAAATGAACTGTTTGCATCTGAGACAGAAAAAACACTGGCATTTGGCATCAGAGCTGTGACTTCTTTGACTGTGCACATTGGAAGATGAGGTATTTTCAGTGCTTTGTTCAAATCTCATGGATCAATACATAATCCGATGTTGTCTGAGCTTTTCTTATGAGCTACCACCAGGGAAAATATCCATTCAGTTGGAGTAGATGAACCAAATGGAGAAATTACACCTTGCCGTACCATTTCATCTAGCTTGGCTTTGACTCTGTTCTGCATAGCTATTGGAACTTTTTGAGCTGGCCTGATAACTGGACTGACATCTGGGTCTAACTTCATGGAGAACACAACTGAAAGCATCCCTAGTTTGTCTTTAAAAAGATCAGCATAGGTAGAAAAAATATACTGGGCAAAATTAGAGTAGGGGTCTTTTAAACTAACTTAACGGACTTCCTTATTAAGTGAAAGCAGTCCCATTTTCAAACTGGCTCTGAGCTCTAATAATAGCCAGACATGCCTCTTGACCACATAAAATAACGAGTTGTAATATCTCCCATCAAAGTAACATGAAAGCACTACTGTGCCTTCAGTATGATTTTCTTCACCACCATAAGCAACAAGCTTTGCACACTTTGCCAAATCAAGCTTTTCACCATGGCACACTAGCAAATATTTCTGCTGACATTACATTGCACTTGGAACCTGTGTCAACTTTGAGCTCTATGGGTTTGCCATTTATCCGAACAGTACAAAATACTTCATTCTTTGCCCTTAAATCTACTGCATTGACTGTTTCGTGAAGCACTGACACACCATCAACATAAACAGTAGGGTTGCAGCTTTCTAAATGATCAACTAATTTCTTAAAATGTTCCCTTTTAATAAAAGAATGTGGGCCTTTTGATTTACAAAACCTTTTGAAATTATTCCACTTATTGCATTTGTGGTATTGCTGACCAAAAGCTAAACATTTCTCCCTTTTAGATTCATGATTTCCACCATAATTATGACAGTTAGCAGTGAAACTGGGTGGGGGACCATGCTTTGAGTTTGCTGAAACACTCATGCTTCACTGAGACTGTGCAAACTCTAGAATCTGATGAAAAGCTCTGGGGTTTATCATTGGGTGCTGCAGGGGCTACAGTTGCTGCCTGGATTTCCATATGTTCTGACTGTGCTTCTCAGACATTTTGGAAATATAGAGCATATTTTAGAGCATTTATTATAACTGTAATTGCCTTAATATTGCTACAACTGAAGTGCTCTAGGTTGCACTGCATCTAAAGTGTTTGTGTGCTTTAGCTGCTTTTCTGTATACATAGACTTCTCTGTATATGTAGACTAGCTACTTATTCTGCTGTATTACTGCCACTTAAATCATTTCTCAGTTGTGCACTTGCCTTGCGTCATTTAAAAAGTTTTAAATTGCTAATTTTGTAGAGTTTTAATTGCATTTACTGTTTAGGACTACATACTCACGTGTGTTAGACTTTTCTGTGTTTATTTACTGTATTATTGCATTGTTTAGCCTGTTTCAACAAAAAAAATATATATACTATCTTGTTTGCTCGTTTCCCACCTTTTCTAGCCAGTCCATATCCCAGGCCTCGCTTGTCTCAGGACTTTATTTTCTGTGCTCAGAGCTATCCAGACCTTGCTGTAGCAGAGGGAATTCCTACTGCCTACCAGTGGGACTGGTGAGCATTGTACTGCCTATCTAACGCTAGATGAGTGGTTTCCAGCTCTGAAATTGTAATTTTATTAGCCTTTTTGGGCTGATCTCTATCCCTTTCAAGTTTCTGGCTTGAAAAGGCGTGTGTTTGCACATTTTTCACATTGTGCAGCACTACGAGGCTACAGTTAAACTATTCCAGGTGCCAGAAAGTCTGCTCTTCAAATTTTCCCTTAAAACTAGCTGGTTTCTCAGTAGTAGCACTAAAATCCGAACCCCTGTGACTAGTACTTGCTCTAGTACCTGCTGTAAAGCACTAGGAAGCCTGAAACTGACACAAGCACTCAGCTCTCCTTGTCAATAAGGAGAAATTAATCATAGGCACTAAACAGACTACAATTGCAAAGTACCTTGCAAAGGTAAGGGAAAACAGCTCTTAAACCTTACAAAAAAGCACCTAAACAGGCATGTCCAAGGGTCAGCTTCTGGTGGTTTCTCTTGTCCATCTGGTGAATCTGGGCATAATGGGGCAATGCAGCAACTGCCTCATGTACACAGACAATCCTCTCCTCCTACCACCCAACACTACAACCTGCGAGAGATGCACTTACATAGCCAAACTGGAAGCAAAGCTCTCTCCTGTCAAGACTGTGCTAGACAGTCAAGAGGAGAAGGCTAACACCTGCATTACACCTCTAGCAACTCATAGCCCTTCAAAACCCACACAATCAACTCCCACACATAGCAACACTAAACCCACATATGTGGAGGCCCTTAACATTAACCTGCCCAAGCAACAAGGACCTCCAAAGCCGAAACGCAAACAAACACCAGTCACAACCAAAGTGACACATAGCTCACAACACCAGTGTGCCACCCAACAACAGCCCCTAAGGCAAGACAATGTACCCAACACTTTAGTCATACGTGACTATATAGTCAGGCACACTGATGTCCCACTCACCAGGCTGAACAAGGAGAAAATTACAGTCAGCTGCCTGTTCGGTGCCAGGATCCGCCACATAACGCATGCACTCAAGTCACTCCACAACAAGTACAAATACAACTCTGTCATTGTCCATGCTGGAGTAAATGACCTGAGACGTACCTCCCTGGACTACATGAAAAGAGACATGGAAGAGCTCTTGGATCATGTGACCCAGGCAGGTATGACCCTAGCCCTGAGTAGCATCCTGCCTTCGCCCAGAATGATATCACATTATAAGGACAAAATGATTGACTTCAACAATTGGCTAAGCTTCTGGTGTCATTCAAAGGGGATCCAGTATTTGTCTGCCTGGGAAGACATGATCGACAAACCACGATGCTTTGCCAGAGATGGTTTGCACCTGTCACCCCTGGGATTCAGGTTACTGGCTAAAGCTCTTGCCACCCCTATAGTGCCTTTTTTAGGCAAGGTTCAAAGGATAAAACCACCACCGTAACAGATACAAGCATGCAAAATCTGAAGGTAATGCTACTCAATGCTAGAAGTCTAAACCTCAAAATGCACTCTCTCAAGGCACTCATAAAAATGGAGAACATTGATATCTGTGCAGTGACTGAGACCTGGTTCAAGGCTCCAGAGACCACCCCTGCAATACCAGGCTACAATTCTTACCACACTTTTCGGCCACAAAACCAAGACCGAAACACTAAAGGTGGAGGAGTGTCCATATTAAACAAGGATATTCACACCTCCAGGCTAGTTGCCCAACACAATGCATCTGAAATTCTCCAGGTGCAACTAACACTAGGTAAGACTGCAATCCAAATTGTAGCTTGCTACAGATCCCCCACCATACCCTAAGACTCTCACTACACCTTCCTAAACATACTGGAAAATATTAAGATACAACCAAACACCCTAATACTAGGTGATTTCAACTACCCTGCCACTAACTGGGAAAACTACTCGGGTACCAACTCCTTTTTCCAATGGTTCTTGTAATTCATAAATTCTAATGCCCTGGATCAACTAATCCATTGTCCCACCAGGGGCTCCAATATCCTAGACCTGGTCATTACCAACATGAGCGATAGATGCTCCACACCAGTGGTCACCCCCTCATTGGTCAGGTCTGACCATAAGCAAATCACCCTTGACATCCACATCCCATCCCCACCCCCCAGTAAGGAAACCTCCTTAAAAAACTTCTCCAAAGTCAACTTCATGCTACTGAAGTCAGAAGTGACAAACTTCACAACACTCACGCAGACGGGATCTGGAAGTTCGACTGCAGAATCCTACACTAAGGCACTGTACGAGCACATCCACTCGTGCATGAATCGTGCCATCCCAAATAGAACTAAGATGCTCTTCTTCAAAAAAAGGAAGCCAATCTGGTGGTCCCCTGCTATAAACAAACTATACAACAGAAGGAAGAAACTGTTGCAGAAAAGAGGAAAATCCCAGGATGCAAAAAACTCCCTCACCAGCCTCAGTAAGAAGCTGAGATCCCTCATAAAATCCTCAAAAGCTAGTTACGAAAATAAAATTGCCAAAGATTCCAAAGACAACCACAAGGCATTCTATAGTTATGTCAAGAATCTAAATGGCAATGCTCAGATCTGCTCTGAGTTACAACAGAATGGCATTAAATATACTGATCTCAAGGATATTGCCAATATCCTGGCAGATCAATTTAGTGCCAACTTCACTCCCCTCTCACCGCATAAAGGGCCCATCTCAATACCAAAAGATTGCCAAATTCTGATAATCACAGCCACACAGGTAGAAACAGCACTCTCCAAAGCTAAGAATACTGCATCCATGGGACCAGATGACATCCCAGGCTGTGTACTACATGAACTACAAAATTAACTGGCACCCCACCTAAGTGTCATGTTTAATCATAGCCACACCTCAGGCTTTGTGCCCACTGAGTGGTGCACAGCTACAGTTATCCCGCTCCACAAGGGAGGATCCACCTTGGATCCCGGGAACTACCGTCCCATCAGTCTGACAAGCCTGATCTGCAAGGGCATGGAACGCATTATCAGGGAACTTATAAACAAAGACATTGGCAAGCTCCAGACACTGGACCCCATCCAGTTTGGGTTTGTGAAGGGCCGATGTTGTCTCCTGAATCTGATCGACTTCTTTGAATTGGTCTACAAAGCTGTGGACGAGGGTAAGGAGGTCCCCACAGCCTATCTGTACCTCACCAAGGCCTTCAACACCATCCCCACACTGGAATCACAGATAAACTTACTAAGCTGGGCATAAATCACTACGTCACTCGATGGGTTGCCAACTGGCTTATTGACAGAACCCAGACTGTAAAAGTAGCTGATTCCAAATCCAGCTCCAGACAAGTGACAAGTGGAGTACCTCAGGGTTCAGTCCTGGGACCACTTTTGTTTGGCATCTACTTCTCTGAAGTACAGGCCAACACTAAGGGACTCTGGCTAACAAAGTTCGCAGATGACTGCAAACTGGGAGCCATTATTGAATCCCCAAATGATGTGGATAATCTACAAAAGGGCCTTACAGAAACAGATGCCTGGTGCCAGAGCCATGGGCTCAAGCTTAATGCCAAGAAATGTATAGTCATCCCCTTTGGAAAAGAACATGTACCCATGAACTACCACATAGGTGGCAGGACACTAAACATCGAAAGTGTGATGAGAGACTTAGGGACACAAGTGGACAGTGGTCTCACTTTCGATAACCACATTGCCACAACAGTCAGGAAATCCTTCTACGTGGCACACCTCATCACTAAGGGCTTTTCATCCAGCAAAAAGGAGGTCATTGTCCCACTGTACTCGTCCCTCATTAGACCCAATTATAGAGTATAATGCCCCATTTGGTATGTACCTCACAAGACATCTGCAACAGCTGGAAAGGCCACAGAAATACCTCACTAAAAGAATCACAGGCCTAAAGCAGATGCCATATGCTGAACATCTAAAAAAACTCCAGCTATACTCTGTGGCATATCGTCTACTCAGAGGCGATCTCTGCTTAACATACAAGGCCATGTCAGCCCCTGAGCTATTGGACATGCTCCACTTAAAGAAATCCCAATCCCTCAGAGCCACACGCTCCAGGGATCTAAACCTTATCATCACAATGAACAAAACGTGTGGAGGGATAGGTTCCTGACCCAGAGACTCCCCATACTCTGGAATAGACTGCCCATACATGTCAAGCAGAGCACCTCATTGGCTTTCTTCAAAAGGAACCTTGATGATTGGATGGGAGATAGGAAATACACCCCGGGGATCATGTCAGTCTCCCTGCTAGACAGGGGCTCAGAGAAGTAAATATTGTGGGAAAAAATTTCCAGGGAATTGTTATGGCTAGGCTTGCATAGGCCTTAGGGCCGATAGCCTAGTACCAACCTATGAACCTATGTACCTGGTCCTGTTTCTTTTAACCATGTGCTGCATACTATCAACATGAGCTAAAGAAGTAACTGGAAACGTGCATCTCTCATTTGTAAGCATATTTATGTGAGCTCGTATATCTGACAAATCTCTATGGCCTTATTCAAAGTTACATCATTGTCATAAAGCAAAATCTTTCTCACAGCATCATCTTTAGTACCACACACATCTGTCTTTTATCAGCTCATCTCTTAAATCACCAAATCTGGATGTTTTACCTTTATTCCTCAACTTAGTTATATATGCTGCAAAAGTTCCACCAGACTTTTGATCCCTTGTATAAAATGTGTCTTTCCAGTGTAACATTTGTCTGGAGGTTACACAATTCTCTAAATTTACATTTTAAGCACTCAGGGTCCTCCCTTGACTCAGCCAGTACAACAATACAATGGTTTCCCCCTGTCCTGCAAAGACAGTAGGTGCATACACAAATAAACACTCCTTTTCTATGGCTTCTGACTTAGCTAAATTAAGTAGAATAAATGCCTTTGTACAATCATCTTTATCAGGAAAATGCAGCCTGTGTGAAAATGTTTTACTCTTGCTCAAAAACTCGGTAGGCCAGTTCTCTGCAATATTATTGCCAAACACAAGTACACTGAGTTTTTGAAATCCATCTACCATGCCCACAAAGTATGCTCAAACACACTGAAAATATGGCCCTTGTATATATGTATGAACCAACTGTTCTGTGAGCTTGTAATAACATTTAAATGCACTGTATGAAATACTGTACATTGCAAAATATGCTCTTTAATGGCAGTATTTTGTGAAATAACTTTATTTATTTATTTATTTATTTATTTATTTATTTCCAGTTTGATTACCGGGGAAGTCCACTGGGCCAGAACGTACCCATTTTCAGTGGAGGCCCGGGGAGAAAAGCTCCAAAAGCAAAGCAAATACAATCTAAGTTACATAGTGTACAAGATAGTAATAAAATGTATACATTTGGAATAACATTACATTGAATACAGTTAGTAAAAAAGCAAATACACGCAGTATACTTCAAAAAACATC
Source organism: Protopterus annectens (assembly GCF_019279795.1). Taxonomy (NCBI): domain Eukaryota; kingdom Metazoa; phylum Chordata; order Ceratodontiformes; family Protopteridae; genus Protopterus; species Protopterus annectens. The sequence goes on from NC_056735.1 coordinate 585,649,870, forward strand.
ATTCAGGAAGGTAGATACAATAGATTTAGTAGTTTCCTTCAAGTAGCAGGTTTGACTGTATGAGAAGAAGATCTAAGGTTACATGCTAGTTACAATATTTACATATGAGGAGTAGAGAGAGAGAAAGTACATAAACTGAGAGTAGAATATAGTTTGATCAAGCAGTGATCGAGAGAGAAAAAGAGAAGAAAAGAAGATAGTATTAGGGTAGAGTAAAGAGAAAGGATGTAGAGGGTTCAAGGGGAATTTATTAAGATTTATGTAGGATGTAAGCAGGTGCACTTATGTTTAGAGGATAAGTAAGAGAAAAGTTGGATTTTGAAGGCTTCAGTGTTAGATGTTGTTCTAAGAGAAGAAGGGAGAGAGTTCCATTTCCTGCCAAGAGAGTAGGAGAGAAGGAGCTGGCCAGCAGGGCGATTGGGTTTGTGGATGGTGATTAAATTTTGGTGTTCAGATCTAAGAGATCTGTTTGGGGTGTATGGCGGAAGGATGTTTGTTAGGGCTGGGCATTTTTCAGGGTAGAATATTAATTTGTGAGCAGTGGTTAGTTGGAGGTAGTCTAGGTAGTTAGGGAGTTCTAGCCAGTTCAGAGTTTGTAGGGAAAGACAATGGTGAGAAGAGGTTTTAGATTTGGTAGCAAATTTAGAGATTTTATTATAGCAGATTTCAAGTTTATTGGAGATGGAAGAAGACAGGTTAGTAAGGAGAGGGGCTCCATATAGTAGAGATGGTAGAAGATAGGTAATTGCTAAGGAATGCCTAGCAGAGTTGGAGAGAAAGCAGTTGTTCTTATAGAGCATACCTAGCTTTTGGTGGGTTTTCTTTATGTTTTGTTGTATGTGGCTATCAAATTTGAGGTGCTCGTCTATAGTGATGCCAAGGAGTTTTGCAGATGGGACCACCTCTATGGTTGACTTTGTTTGGCTTATGATTTTGAATGCTGTTTTATCAAATGTGCAAGCCATGGAGGGAGCGAAGAGAAGAATTTTGGATTTATTAGAGTTTAGAGAGAGATGATTTTGGTGCATCCAGTTCTCAGTAGTGGAAAAAGCTATTTGGGTTTTGTCAGTAGTTCGGGAATGTTGGAGGCGGTGCAGACTAAGGTAGAATCATCTGCGTATTGGATGACTGTTGTGTCTGGGATGGCAGAGTGAAGGTTATTTATGAAGATGTTGAAAAGCATGGGTCCAAGGATGGACCCCTGGGGAACACCAGTGGGTGTAGGTAAGAAGGAGGAGGTAGAGTTGTTCCATTTGACAGCTTGGGATCTGTCTGATAAGTAGCTAGAGAACCAGGATAGAGTATCAGGGAGAGATGAAGGTTTGATAGATGAAAGAGAAGGTGTTTGTGAGAGATGGTGTCGAAGGCTTTAGACAGATCTAGCAGTACAGTGGAAACTAGTAACCCAGAATCCCTGGCTTGGTTGACTGTTTCTAAGAAGGATAGTAAGGCAGTAATAGTGCTGTGTCCAGGGCGGAAACCATGTTGGGTGGGTGTTAGGAGGTGGTTATGGATTAAGAAAGGCATGAGTTGGTGGTGGACGCATTTCTCTAGGATTTTTGCTAAAGGTGAGAGTAGGGCAATTGGGCGAAAGTTGGAGATATTTGTGTTTTTGCCTCCTTTATGAAGTGGGAGAATGTAGGCTGATCTCCAAAGCATAGGAACATATGACTCTTTTATAGATCTGTTAATTAAGATGCTGATAGGGAGAGCAATACCTTCGGCAGCACATTTAAGGAAAGAGGAGGGGATGTTATCAGGGGCATTAGTGCATGGCTTTAGTTTAGATAAGAGTTTTTTATGAATATAGTTGAAACAGGTTTCAGCTGGAAACTGGGAGGACAGTTAGAGGGGTTGTTGGGAGTAGAGAAAAGAGAGTTGGATGTATTATTGTTGGGGAAGGATTTGGTAAGATTAGCTATAGATTCCGTAAAGAATTTGTTGAAGAGAGAGCTTAGATCTGAGTCAGTTTTACTTGGGTCTGGGCAAGGGTTATTTCTGGATCCTGGGTGGAGAAGGGAATTTACTGATTTCCAGAACTGTTTGGGGTTCTTATTATGGTTGGACTGTAGTTTGTAGTAGTAGTTCTTTTTGTCCAGGGTGATTAGTTTTTTAGCTAGGTTGCGGAGTTGGGTGTATTGGAGCAGAGAAGAAGGGATTTTATTTTTCTGGTATAGCTTCCAAGATTTGTCCCTTTGATGCATGACTTGTTTTGTTTCTTTGGATAGCCAGGGGGCAGAGTTAGCTTTGACTCGTTTGTTTCTTGGAGGAGCTAGGGAGTTCAGAGTATTTAGGAAGATAGAGTTAAACTGTTCTACAGCTTTGTCTAGGGGAAGTGTATTTAGGGTCTGCCAGTTGGTATGTTTAAAAATGTTTGAGAAGATAGTTGGGTTGAAGTTGCTGAGATTACGAGTGTGGATGTAGTGGTGTAGATATTGGGTAGAGTTAGTGGAGCGGTGTATGAAAGTAGGGAGATGGTCACTGAAGGTATCAGGGATAGTGCCTGAAAGAGTTATTTTGTTTGGATGAGAGACTAGGATCCAGTCAATGGTAGATCCTGGGGATTTGTTTTGTTAGGCCGGGTGGTTGAGTGTATTACTTGGGTGAAGTTAAAGAGGTTGATGAATTGGGAGGGGGAAGGAGAGTTGATTTTATTCCAATCAATGTTAACGTCGCCTAGAATGTAGGTTTCAAATTTGATTTCAGTTGAGGCCCAGTAAAGAATATTTTCAAGGGTTGTTGTGTTGTCACCTGGGGATATATAAAGGGAGATAATGCAGATGTTCTTATGTTTATTTAGTTGAAGGAGACTGGCTGTAAGTTCAGCGTTTTTGAACTCAGGAGTTGGAATTTGTAGAGGGATCAGAGAGAGAAGGTTAGAGACAATTATTGCAGAGCCTCCACCTTTTTTATTTGGTCGGTCAGTTCTGTGGAGTTGGAAACCAGGAGGTAAGATTTCAGAGTCGGTGATGTGGGGTTTTAGCCCGGTTTCAGAAATGGCTAGGATGTCTGGTTGGTTGTGGCAAATCCAAGCATGAAGATGGTGAATTTTGTTATTTAGGCTCTGAGCATTGATAGAGAAGAGCTTAAGGGGGTTAGGAGAGGAAGTGGTAGAAGAATTGGGAGGGGGACTATGTTTTATTCCAGAGGGAGAAAAAGGGGTTGGGGAGAAGTTGTTAGTGGTGAGGCAGGGGCCAGGGTTCGGATGAATATCGCCACATAAGACAAGGTCATTATTGGTAGTAACTTTTTGTCTTTTGTGTTTTAGAAGTAGGAGCTGTTATGGGAAGGGAGGATTTTCAGAGTGAGAGTTTTTGGTGTGGTGAGGCTTTTGGGATGGAAAAGGTACAGTGTTTTGGGAGGAATAAGAGTGGAAGATATGTTGTTGTAGTGGGTAGATAGAGAAGGTTGTGAATGAGTACAAGGGTTGGTTTGTGTAGGAGGAGGGGGAAAGGGTATTTTGTGAGAGTAGGAAGTAGCAAAACATAGGGGAATGAGAAGTACAAGTAGTAATGATGGGACATAGATATTATGAAGGATTTTGGGAGGCATGTTTGGCAAGCAGAGGTGGAAGAGATTGATGTAGTGGAGTTGAGTAGGCAGCACAAACAAAAATAAAAGGATGGGGTCTTAGGAAGAGGATAGGGTTGAAAGTATTTGCAGGGGAGAGAGAGGGAAAAATCTGTGATGAGAAGGGAAGCTATAATGGAGAGGGAAGAGAAAGAGTGGGAGGGGTCAAGTAGAAGAACTATGATAGGTTAAGTGGTGGAGTGAGGTAAAGTGGGGTGGGAGGAGTAAGAGTAGGAGGGGTAACGAGTGTAGGACTCTGATTGGTTAATTAGTATACATGGGAGGGGGATCGAGAGGTATAAAGGTAGAGGTGCTGGGGGTGGGTGGAATTTGGGGGTAGGGTAGGGCAGCGGAGTGAGCCAAGAGGCTAACGGAGCGGGAAGAGCCAAAGGAAGGAGAAAAAAGAGAGGAAAAAAAAACAATCAGTAGAGTAGGAGAGCTAGAAGGTAAGATTGCAAAGATATATTTTATATCAAAGACTGACAGTGAAATGGAGATGGGAGGAGATATGTGCTGAAAGAATAGTATGGGAGGGTCTGAGGCTAGGAGCTTGGAGGAGAATGGGGAAATAAGGGAGCGGAGGAAGAGGATATGTAGTCCTGGGAGAATATGGGGAGAGAGAACAGTGGGCGAGATATCAAAGAAAACACTGAAAGAAAGTGTACTAAGAAACCAAGAGGGGAAATGTAGTAGAGACAGCAAGAAAGGTAAAGGGGGTGCCACCTATTGGGCAGCTAAGATGAGTGAACAGGGACACCTATGGGGAATATCCAGTAAGGGGCTGGAGGGGGTTATCAGGCTCAACAAGGGGTAAAAGTAAAGTGTGGGAGGGAGAGTAGGGACAATTTAAATTGATAAGGAAGGGGAAAGAGTTGGCTGCTGGCAGGCCTGGCAAGGGAGCGCACTGCAACCTACTAAAGTATGTACTACTTTTATTAATTACAATATATATTTAAGCAATATGGGTACTTTCTCTAAAAAATGTCCTGGAAAGATAAGCAATAAGCATACTTTCTCTGTAAATGTCCTGAATGGAGCAGATAGGATTCTAGGTTGATTTAAATGTCCTTGGTTTGTGGGTTCTCAACATGAGCCTCCGTTAGGGTGCATTCAGGAGGAGAAGGAGGGTAGGCAGGAACACAAGCTGGAACATGCAAGGGAGAAAAGAAAAAATTGTAATGAGGCAGGCAGTACAGGAGTTTAGGGCTGTGAAACAGACAGTCATAACATACACAGTTAATGCTGGAAAGAACAATGCAGTTCAGTTAAGTGAGGTTAACCTTATCAAGTATAATAAAACATAACTAAGCTAGGAATAGGTAGCAAAAATGCAAATAAAACAAACAAAAAAAAGTGCAATGGAACTTTGAATAGCAGTCAAACAATTAGCAGACAAAAGCTGAGCAAACTAGGACACAATTGCATTGCAGGTGTATTCGAACAGGGGTTCTAAATAAATGATTCAACAGCAGGTTAGGTACTCTGTATGAGTATTCCTATGTGGTTAGGGCAATTGCTGCGAGCAGCGCATACACTCGGATTAACTGTACTGGGAGGATTACTAAGTATTCTACCCCACTAGTGTGAGGGAAGTACAATCAGCGCAGTTCCAGAAGCGATATTCGCCTTACTGCAAGTCCAAACTTCTGTTAACACATAGAACAAGTCCCACAAAAACATTAGTAATGGTATAGAACATACCCATAGAAGGCAGCTGCACAGTCCCAAATTAGAGCGTTTAAACAATTAAATATGTATTATGACTAACCCAAATAATTAACGCGAATTGAGCAATCCACACAAAAAAGTAAGGCAGATATAGCCATTACACATCACAAATCAGCATGCATAATTTTAGAAAAAGGCGATTAAACAGGGCTCGCGAACCGTTTCAGAGCAGCGTACTAGTTATAGAATGAGCCAACAAGATAAAAAATAACTCTGGTAGCCAAGTAAAGGCTGCATACAAAAACAAATGGTGGCAAACCTTATCTGTGAGCTTGTGTACCTCAGTCGAGTGGCGTGAAGTGAAATGTTCAAGCAACTGACAATACAACGCTGGACCCACATGCAAAGCACTATAGTGAAAAAGCGTTTGCAGTCGGAGAGCTAACTACACACAACGCCTCCTGCAACAGAACGCTGGGTCCACGTGCAACGCGCTATGTTACAAATAAGCGTTTGCAGTCAGAGAGGCAACCGCACACATGTTCAACATTCGGGCAGTCAAGCAAAGCAAGCACGCACACAATTCAAAACAGAAGTATAGTATTAGAGACCTCAGAGTACATACTTACGGTAGGAGACCACAACACTAGAGCCAGGAAAGGCACAGCAGCCAGGGGGCAGAGCAATGGAATAAAGATGGCGCCTCCTTGGATGTGGTAACTTTATGGAGTGGGACAGGAAGTTAGGCAGACGTGGGGGGAAGTGAGTAGGCTAAGGGAGGGAATATACAGACAGAGCCAGTCAGACCGGAACAGTGAGAATACACTGCAGCAGGTGGGAGGCAGGAAATGGGAGACAAAAAGAGAGAGTGGAAAACAAAAAATGTAGGAGTAAATCAGGAAATGGTAAGTCCTGGGGGGGGGGGGTAGGACCAAGTGTAGCAGAGAAATAGATAAGAATAGAGTAGAGAGCCAAAGGAAGGAGAAAAAAGAGAGGAAAAAAAAACAATCAGTAGAGTAGGAGAGCTAGATGGTAAGATTGCAAAGATATATTTTATATCAAAGACTGACAGTGAAATGGAGTTGGGAGGAGATATGTGCTGAAAGAATAGTATGGGAGGGTCTGAGGCTAGGAGCTTGGAGGAGAATGGGGAAATAAGGGAGCGGAGGAAGAGGATATGTAGTCCTGGGAGAATATGGGGAGAGAGAACAGTGGGCGAGATATCAAAGAAAACACTGAAAGAAAGTGTACTAAGATACCAACAGGGAAATGTAGTAGAGACAGCAAGAAAGGTAAAGGGGGTGCCACCTATTGGGCAGCTAAGATGAGTGAACAGGGACACCTATGGGGAATATCCAGTAAGGGGCTGGAGGGGGGTTATCAGGCTCAACAAGGGGTAAAAGTAAAGTGTGGGAGGGAGAGTAGGGATAATTTAAATTGATAAGGAAGGGGAAAGAGTTGGCTGCTGGCAGGCCTGGCAAGGGAGCGCACTGCAACCTACTAAAGTATGTACTACTTTTATGAATTACAATATATATTTAAGCAATATGGGTACTTTCTCTAAAAAATGTCCTGGAAAGATAAGCAATAAGCATACTTTCTCTGTAAATGTCCTGAATGGAGCAGATAGGATTCTAGGTTGATTTAAATGTCCTTGGTTTGTGGGTTCTCAACATGAGCCTCCGTTACGGTGCATTCAGGAGGAGAAGGAGGGTAGGCAGGAACACAAGTTTCTCTGTAAATGTCCTGAAGGGAGCAGATAGGATTCTAGGTTGATTTAAATGTCCTTGGTTTGTGAGTTCTCAACATGAGCCTCCGTTAGGGTGCATTCAGGAGGAGAGGGAGGGTAGGCAGGAACACAAGTTTCTCTGTAAATGTCCTGAAGGGAGCAGATAGGATTCTAGGTTGATTTAAATGTCCTCGGTTTGTGGGTTCTCAACATGAGACTCCGTTAGGGTGCATTCAGGATAAGAAGGAGGGTAGGCAGGAACACAAGTTTCTCTGTAAATGTCCTGAAGGGAGCAGATAGGATTCTAGGTTGATTTAAATGTCCTTGGTCTGTGGGTTCTCAACATGAGCCTCCGTTAGGGTGCATTCAGGAGGAGAAGGAGGGTAGGCAGGAACACAAGGGTAGGAGACCGCAACACTAGAGCCAGGAAAGGCACAGCAGCCAGGGGGCAGAGCAATGGAATCATTACTTTACTGTAATACTGCGCAAATGCGCAAATACATTATACACGTCTGATAACTCAGATATCTTTAATTAATACGAAAGATGCATGCGTAATGAAAAAATGTGGTTGTTTCCTCTTATTTTATTTGTTTTATGCAATTTAGACTTTATTTCAAACATTTTCCATAGTAATTCAAATATTTTATCAGTCTCAGACATATTAGTTAATTTGAATATCATTTAGAGAGTTCTGTATGCCTTGTTTCATATTTTGCGGATAATAAATTATTTGAGCAAATTTTAGCATCTGAAATTTATTTCTGAACTGTTTTGTGAATTATACATGTAGTATGGATGATCCACTCCTTTATATTCCTCCAATACCAACCAGGTGCCTCTTGGACTTAAACTGAAGAAACTGGAGCTCTTTCTGGCAACAAGTAATTCTAGCCATTCTTCTTCTAACACCATGCACACATATAAACAAACTGGTTAACAGACAGCCCATACATACATACATGCTTACAGCTCAACAGTTTATTACAAAATGGCAGTCAGGCTCTCACGTGCTCAGTATTTATACACTTGTGCAAGCCCTTCGATAGCTTCTTAAAGGTACATACACACTCATTGATCTACATATCAGATAGATGCTTTTATAGCCATTTAGCAGCTGCTGTGACAATTAGCCCAGAAGAATAATTAAGTGATTTAAAAAATGCTGTCCTGTTAACTGTGGGTTTGATTCCCATGCACATAATATTTATAAGTATGATCTTTGTAGATGTACATATGCTTTACAATATCTAATGACATAATTTAACATAGCCACTATCCTTATTCATCACTGAAACTGACCCCTATATTGCCTAGGCTGCTGATGAATGCACACTTCATAATTTTCCATTATAGTACCACAGTATCACATACTGCACAGTTGTATGTTGGATTAAAAACACAACCATAACTTCTTTAATTCATTCTTCTTAAGAGAGTACACATACATGTTTATTTAAGTTAAAAAGGAATGTATTTCTAACTGCTTACACATATGTTTTCAGTTATGTGTTGATAGCTGTTACTTCTTTACAGTAAAATTTCCAATAATTTCTTGCAGTTTCAGTTTTCATCTGTTCTCCGCTGGACTTCTAATATTCCAGTACCTGTTTTCTGAAATGAAATGCTTGTGGCTGTTAGTACGGCTTGTAAGACAACAGTCCAACATGTCTAAATTTTGGCAAGCTGTGGGTTGCAATCCACATATGGGAAACATATAGCTGTAACTGTTATCTTGGTTTAATTCACACAAATCATTTCTTTGGAGAAGCATATTCCAAAACTTGATATTAATGTTTCTGTTGTGTATATTTATGAATAACTTTGTTAGCTATCTAAGTGCTACAAATATGCCCATAATCTGTACCACTCTGATAACATCAGCTTTCTAGCAAGAGGGTTTGCAGAGCAGTACCTGTTGGTTTGTGAGTAATGTGTTCAGGCTGTTAACGTAGCTTGTAAAGAAACAAGCCAGTGTGCTGTGTGTTCATATCCAGAGAGGGAACACATATCTGAAACTGTTATCTTGCTTTAATCCACCCACATTTATTTAGCAAAGCATATTCCACTTATTGATAGTAATGCATAATTTTGAGTATGGTTGCAAAGAACTCAGTTGTTCATTGAATTACTATGAACATATCCATAATCCGTAATGTTACTTTAAAATTAGTTATTTAATAGCAGGGTCAGTAAAGCTTGTGAAATACTGTTACATGTCTGAGGAATTCTTTGGTTAATATTGTAGACTTTGTAAAACTGCTATCAAGATCTGTTTTATCATGAAATATCACAATCAGTTGAGGAGCAACATCATGCTCAAGTTTTAAGGGAGTGAGATGGGCAGGCTAACAGCTAAAATACAGAACATGGAAGTTGTATGCATTTTTCTAGTGATGTGTACTTTTGCAAGGAATATCATGGTCCTCACATGGACCTTACTGTGTCCTATATTTACAGGAATATGTATGGTTCTGTTCACAGAAGCTCTATGCTACATGATGTTGTTCCACTGTCTGAGGAATGGATGTTCTCCATTATTGTTAATGTTTCTGAACATAGTGCTGACATGAATTTAATTTTCAAACTGTTTAGCTACATGGCCAGCACATGTTTATTCTTTGAAATTCTAAGACATGATCCTTATTAGTAGACCACACCCTGTCCAGATGACATCATAAAATTAAGTCTTTTCACTTCATTCAAAAGATGCATTTTAGGCAAGGTTCATTTGCTGGGCAAGTAGCTCTCAAGGTTAGAGTTTGGATATAGATTGTGGTTACAGGTTTGAAACTTATGTCTTCCAAATCTGTATTTAGAGATGTCAGTATGAGTATGTACAAATGTCAAATATGTGTTACTATTCTCTAATGTTCTTCATACATAAATGACTAAAAACTGTGCTGAGAAATGTATGTCACTCTTATTTGATGACCACATCATTCAATACATCCTATTTCCTGATTTCAGATGAGGAGGATCACAACAGAAACAGAGCCATGTGCATCACATCAAGTTGATGCACAGGCTTGAGGAGCAGTGGCGGGAGATAGGTACGTTAACTATTTTTCCAGTTTTATGAAATGAAATGCATCTTCCCAATTTACAGGTCTGTATTTTTCAAAATAACATGTATACTGGTTAAAATGCAAGAATACCCATCATGCATCAGTAAGGTAAGTGAAATCATCACATGGTAGTCGTGCTTACAACTGTGATTGAAATTAAAACTGGAGAATGTTCATGTGGCAATTAGTCTTTGTGTCAGCAAACAGTTTTTGAATTGTACTCCACAACCTAAATAACAGTTAGGTTGGTGTATCTGTCACACATATAATAAGATGGATGCTTATGTATATGTCTTGATTGTTATGATGCTTGGTTTCAGTGCTTGACTTTTTGTGTGTAATTTATTTATTTCTAGATGGAATGGCTGCTTGCTATTATCAGAGTTTGCATTGTTTACAGATTGGGTGGTATGTCCTTCAGTTCAATATTAGTGTTTTGTCTGTTTCCAACACCTTGGATGTTTCTGCCAAAACACAGCTATAGTTTAGGTTTACTGGTGCTTGGACAGATACATATTTGATTGTAACAATTCATGTTCAGCACAACCTGCAGGGTAATACTGGTACTGCATCTGCCTGATACTCCTTAGGTGTTTTTGTTGAAACACACTTATACCCTAGGTTTACTGACACTTTTGTAGATAGGCATTTGTGTGCAGCAGTTCATTATCAGCCTAGGTGTACTGACACTTGTGCAAATAGAGATTTGTGTGCAGTAGTTCATTATCAATCTAGGTTTATTGACACTTATGAAGATAGACATTTGATTGCAGTAGTTCTTACTTAGCACATCCTGCAGGTGAACAATGGTATTTCACCTGTTTCCAACTCCTTTTAGTAAAATCAGAGTTATAGCCTAGGTTTACTGACACTTGTGCAGTTATGCATTTGTGTTAGGGTTACCACCTGTCCCACTTTGCGAGGGACAGTCCCTCTTTGGGCAGTTGTGTCCTGCAAAAAAACTGAACAAATGGCAAATGTCCTGATATCTTAGGACAAAACTATTTCCTATATTTTCTTTAATAGTTGCATAAAACAGTTATTTTGTATCTGAAACACCAAAATATTATAATAAACAGAATAAGCAACTCAAATGCTACAAGAATAAGTTTCTATTCTGGCAAAAAGTGAATTTCTGTCCTTTGTACTGGCCGTGGGTATGTTTTGCCCTGCAAAATCTGACGTTCCTACCAAAAATGTCCCACTTTGGGCATTTGAAAAGGTGGCAACCCTAATTTGTGTGCACCAGTTAATTATCAGCAAGCATATTCACAATGCTTTGATTTTTCAAACTACTGATTGCTAATACTTTTTGGTAGATAATGCATACAGTTGTACACATGCAATGTTGTTAGTAACAGATATATTAGATTCTCATATGTCATGGGCTGTGGTGACTGAACATATAACATTGTTTTTACTGTTGTAGTCATATATATTGATATGTGTTCAGCTAATTATCATGCCACCTGTCTCAGATGTTTGTCATATTGCTTGCATATTGTCCACAAAATTGTTATATCACTTTCTCCTCAGTTTAACAATGATACTTTGTATAGCCACAATCAAAATGAATTTTCAACACAGATTTCTATATATATTTAATGCCTCCAATACCATTATCAACCTAAAACCACTCACTCCACAATTCCCAAATTTATTTGGGTCCCCAAATCAGTCAGAATCAGTTTTAATAAATTGAAGTACCATAAAGACTATGGAGGATTAGGGATGCTGGACTTTAAACTCTACTATAACATCCAAAATATTCACTCGTGGAGACCCAAATAAGGGTATGAGCACAACAAACGAAATCCAAAGGTTGGAAAACTGAAAAATAGCAAAATTGAGCACCAAACTCATTAGAGTTGAACCAAAAGAAATTTAATAACGCTTTCCAAAAGGACATCGTTTGAGCTTCTTCATCAGAAAATACACACAAGTGTTTTAAATACTGCTTTTATACACCAAGATAATAAATTGAATAATTGAATTATTTGAATTAATTAATTGAATCTTAAACATTAGGTTGAGAATGAACTTTAAAAGCACATAAAATTTTTATATTAAATGTTTAAAACTTTGAAACTTTGAAGGTCAAGAAATAATTAAAAATATGATGTTTGTTATGTAAATGTTGAATAAACTTCATGTTGACACATTTAATAATGGGATACAAAAGATGTATATAAAAAATGTATAAAATGTATATGAAAAAACATTTAATTCATCAAAATAGTAATATAATCTAATCTTTGACTCCATCTAGTGGACAAAATAAACATTACAGTTTGGCAGCTCTCAGTTTTAATACTGGAACTATAGAGAGCATGTCATTCAAACCAGGTTCTCTAGTAGCATCCAAAACTATTTGCCAGTATAGTTCTCTGTACTCTAATTTTGTTTCCCACATGCCACCCCTGATTTCTTTAGGCACTATCTCCAAAACGAAAAAACTAAAAATGGAATTGATACATTTTTGGGAATGACGAAATAAGGCATTGTTTATATTTCCTTTCCTCATTTCATAATAGTGTTCATAAATTTTGGACTTTAATTTCCTTTCTGTTTTCCCTACATAAAAGGAAGAACAGGAGTGGCATGTGGCAATATATACAACCCCCTGTGTATTACAATTGGCAAAAGCGGAGCTAGTAATAGTTTTGTTTCGGTCTGGGATAACTACCAAAGAACCAGTTTGAATATATTGGCACTGTGAACATGAACCACATTTGAATGTTCCCTTTTTGTGATTATGAAGGTTCATAGTGCTTGGTCCACCATATTCAAAAATATTTTTTAAATTTTTGTCCCTCCTATATACAAATTTTATTGGCTTGTTCTTCAGGTGTTCCAAGTCGGTAATTTCCTGGAACCTTTCCCATTCCCTGTGTAGGACCCTTTTAAGTAAAAATGAATCACCAGTGTAATCCATAACATAAGCTGTATTAAAATTATTAACCCTATTGGATGGAATATTAATAATAGGTGTACATGCTGGCTCAGGATGTGTAGTATTAATAGATTCATAACACCCTAAAATAGGGGAAAATCTATCCTTCCTACCTTCTAGGACCACTTCATATACTTCATCACATAAAAAGGACGGATATCCTCTTTCTTTAAACATATCTATAATAAACTTACTATCAATCAAAAAATCAGCATCCTCCGAGGTCATCCTACTGGATCTAATTAATTGTCCTTTTAAAATATTTTTCTTTTGTCCAAAGGGATGACCGCTGGAAAAATGAAGGTAGGAATTGGAGAAGGTGGGTTTCCTATATATCTTGGAAATAAAATGGTTGACCCCTTCTTTAACAAAACATCCAAATAATTGCATTCATCATGATTAATACTGTAAATAAAATCTAGGAAGCTTGTGCTGTTTTTTATATATTCCAAAAATTCATAAAACTTCTCAATAGTGTCTATCCAAAAAATGACTATGTCATCAAGAAAACGTTTGTAAAACACCCAACAGTTGCAAAATTCACTGGAAATAATGTATTGTATCTCCCACCATGTAAGAACAATGTTGGCATATGTGGGGGAACATTTTGCCCCCATTGCCACTCCCTTTTCCTGCCTGTAGAATTCACCCTGAAAAAACATAAAATTATTTCTAAGGACAGTTTCCATTAAAACAAGATAAGTCCTAAATATTTCATCTGAAAGGTCACCATGGTGCAACATACATTCCTCAAGCCAGGCCAATCCTGTTTCATGGGGTATACTACCAAAAAGATCAACTATATCCAAAGTGATGAAAATAATATCCTTAGAAAACAAGCTGGTCCTGACCTGTCTTAAAAAATCCCAGGAATCCTTAAGTACTGTTGTACCAAGGTTTGATAGATTTTTTTAGTTTCACATCAACAAACTTAGCTAAAGGGGTGGTGATGGAACCCTCGGAAGAAACAATGAGCCACAAAGGCGGGTCATTGGAGTCCTTGTGGACCTTGGGGATCCCAAAGACTGATGGTACCCTTGGGTTCTGATTGTGAAGATAATTATAGGTGTCCAAATCTATAGTACCTTCCAATAATAAATCATTTAATATGATATTGATTTTACATTTAGAAATATTTATTTCATTTAGGGAGGCTTTGGAATAGTGTGAAATATTTTGTAAACATTGTTTCATTTTGGATTCATATTGAATTGCATCCATCACAACAGCACCCCCTCCCTTGTCTGGTTGCATTATTCTGATGTTTCTGTTACCTTTCAAACTATGTAAAAGGTCCTATTCCCTGTTGGATAAGTTGGAAAAAACATAGTGAGAATCAACTGTGTTTCTAATCTCCCTTTCCATTAAACGTTCTAAATTCCTTAGTTGTGGATGTAAGGGTTGATTGAAAACACTCCTTTTCCTTAACTGAACCTCAGTATTGACGTTGGGTAGGTTCACTGAATTGGAAGTTTTACTACCAAACATAATACCTAAATTTTGTTTTCTTAAAAACAATTTTAGATCAACAATAGCTCTAGGAATGTTGGTCTTTCTTAAAGGAATGAATTTAAAGCCCTTAATGAATAATTCAAAGAGTTCAGTGGAAATGTCCAAGGCACTATAGTTACAAATCTTGTATTGTTTAAATTCAAAAATATTCCCATTTTGTTGAATAAAATATCCCCCTGGATTCACTTCCTGTAATTGTTCCTGGGTGGATAGTAGTGTTGATTGTAATATACTTGTGGACGGTTCCGTAACCTGTCGGACGTACAGGTCAGGACCAGCTTGTTTTCTAAGGATATTATTTTCATCACTTTGGATATAGTTGATCTTTTTGGTAGTATACCCCATGAAACAGGATTGGCCTGGCTTGAGGAATGTATGTTGCACCATGGTGACCTTTCAGATGACATATTTAGGACTTGTCTTGTTTTAATGGAAACTGTCCTTAGAAATAATTTTATGTTTTTTCAGGGTGAATTCTACAGGCAGGAAAAGGGAGTGGCAATGGGGGCAAAATGTTCCCCCACATATGCCAACATTGTTCTTACATGGTGGGAGATACAATACATTATTTCCAGTGAATTTTGCAACTGTTGGGTGTTTTACAAACGTTTTCTTGATGACATAGTCATTTTTTGGATAGACACTATTGAGAAGTTTTATGAATTTTTGGAATATATAAAAAACAGCACAAGCTTCCTAGATTTTACTTACAGTATTAATCATGATGAATGCAATTATTTGGATGTTTTGTTAAAGAAGGGGGACGACCATTTTATTTCCAAGATATATAGGAAACCCACCTTCTCCAATTCCTATCTTCATTTTTCCAGCGGTCATCCCTTTGGACAAAAGAAAAATATTTTAAAAGGACAATTAATTAGATCCAGTAGGATGACCTCGGAGGATGCTGATTTTTTGATTGATAGTAAGTTTATTTTAGATATGTTTAAAGAAAGAGGATATCCGTCCTTTTTATGTGATGAAGTATATGAAGTTGTCCTAGAAGGTAGGAAGGATAGATTTTCCCCTATTTTAGGGTGTTATGAATCTATTAATACTACACATCCTGAGCCAGCATGTACACCTATTATTAATATTCCATCCAATAGGGTTAATAATTTTAATACAGCTTATGTTATGGATTACACTGGTGATTCATTTTTACTTAAACGGGTCCTGCACAGGGAATGGGAAAGGTTCCAGGAAATTACCGACTTGGAACACCTGAAGAACAAGCCAATAAAATTTGTATATAGGAGGGACAAAAATTTAAAAAATATTTTTGAATATGGTGGACCAAGCACTATGAACCTTCATAATCACAAAAAGGGAACATTCAAATGTGGTTCATGTTCACAGTGCCAATATATTCAAACTGGTTCTTTGGTAGTTATCCCAGACCGAAACAAAACTATTACTAGCTCCGCTTTTGCCAATTGTAATACACAGGGGGTTGTATATATTGCCACATGCCACTCCTGTTCTACCTTTTATGTAGGGAAAACAGAAAGGAAATTAAAGTCCAGAATTTATGAACACTATTATGAAATGAGGAAAGGAAATACAAACAATGCCTTATTTCGTCATTCCCAAAAATGTATCAATTCCATTTTTAGTTTTTTCGTTTTGGAGATAGTGCCTAAAGAAATCAGGGGTGGCATGTGGGAAACAAAATTAGAGTACAGAGAACTATACTGGCAAATAGTTTTGGATGCTACTAGAGAACCTGGTTTGAATGACATGCTCTCTATAGTTCCAGTATTAAAACTGAGAGCTGCCAAACTGTAATTTTTATTTTGTCCACTAGATGGAGTCAAAGATTAGATTATATTACTATTTTGATGAATTAAATGTTTTTTCATATACATTTTATACATTTTTTATATACATCTTTTGTATCCCATTATTAAATGTGTCAACATGAAGTTTATTCAACATTTACATAACAAACATCATATTTTAATTATTTCTTGACCTTCAAAGTTTCAAAGTTTTAAACATTTAATATAAAAATTTTATGTGCTTTTAAAGTTCATTCTCAACCTAATGTTTAAGATTCAATTAATTAATTCAAATAATTCAATTATTCAATTTATTATCTTGGTGTATAAAAGCAGTATTTAAAACACTTGTGTGTATTTTCTGATGAAGAAGCTCGAAAACGTATGTCCTTTTGGAAAGCGTTATTAAATTTCTTTTGGTTCAACTCTAATGAGTTTGGTGCTCAATTTTGCTATTTTTCAGTTTTCCAACCTTTGGATTTTGTTTGTTGTGCTCATACCCTTATTTTGGTCTCCACGAGTGAATATTTTGTGTGTTCCTGGTACTGTTTATTCACTCATACCATCAGTTTTTGGTTTTTGTCAAGTTTCGATGGCGGAGGCTCCAGGGGCAGAGACCAGCAACGAGTCCACGGTGTCTGAGAAAGGGGAACTTCGGAAAGTTATCGGGCAACTGTCCCAACTTGTGGAACTTTTAACCCCAGTTTGTACATCTATCACAGCTTTGGTTAACGAGTGTATCAACACTCCCTTTCAGCGCAAACAAACTACCGGAGCAGTTCCTTTTTGTTTACCTTCGAGTAATCCACTTTTTGGTTTGGAACGTAATCTCAACGGTGATCGCTCAGCACCAACTGCCTCGGCTAACATTGGTGAACACTCAGTACCCTCTGCCTTGCCTAATATTGATGATTTTGATGAATTTCCTCGGCTTCTACGTACAGAAGCTTCGGAAGGCAGTGATAGTACTAACGGACATTATTTACTACCTAAGGATCCTAGAAGTCAACGCGAATTGCGTTCTACACACAGACAAGGTGAGTTTAATTCTAATTGTACACCCTTTGATCTACAAGGGTTTTTGAATAAGAAATTTAACATTCATGTAGCAAACAATGATTCTCATGATATACCCCCACCCTCTATTTCTTACAAAGAGAATCTAGATGTTTTATATTTTTATGTTGACAAGTATGAGAGACTGGGTTGTGATTCAACCTATTTACAGGAATGTGTCAACAAGGGTATTGTTCCTAAGGGCTTGCGGGTGTGCAAGTACCCTAACAGGGTAGAAGAAAACTCTGTTTTTCATAAGGAATTAATTCAGATATTTGACAACTGTGGTATAGAAATTGCTAAAGCCATTATCGCTGAGAATGACAGGGTTAGGGAACATCTAGTTAACAAGATAACCCAAGTCAATACCGAATGCATTAAGAATATGCAAAGGAAGGCCTCCAAAATCGAAAGGGACATTCAGGCTTACAAATCAGGGAATGCATATCCTAAACCCAAATCACATAATTCATTCAGGGGTGAATTAGTGGTTAATTTTGATTCAACCAATACCAATGTGGACATTATTTCCAACCACAGTGAGGGTGAAGTACACCAGGCGGAATTTCCTTTAGAATACATTCCCCCATTACGCAGGTCCGACAGGTTACGGAACCGTCCACAAGTATATTACAATCAACACTACTATCCACCCAGGAACAATTACAGGAAGTGAATCCGGGGGGATATTTTATTCAACAAAATGGGAATATTTTTGAATTTAAACAATACAAGATTTTTAACTATAGTGCCTTGGACATTTCCACTGAACTCTTTGAATTATTCATTAAGGGCTTTAAATTCATTCCTTTAAGAAAGACCAACATTCCTAGAGCTATTGTTGATCTAAAATTGTTTTTAAGAAAACAAAATTTAGGTATTATGTTTGGTAGTAAAACTTCCAATTCAGTGAACCTACCCAACGTCAATACTGAGGTTCAGTTAAGGAAAAGGAGTGTTTTCAATCCACCCTTACATCCACAAGTAAGGAATTTAGAATGTTTAATGGAAAGGGAGATTAGAAACACAGTTGATTCTCACTATGTTTTTTCCAACTTATCCAACAGGGAACAGGACCTTTTACATAGTTTGAAAGGTAACAGAAACATCAGAATAATGCAACCAGACAAGGGAGGGGGTGCTGTTGTGATGGATGCAATTCAATATGAATCCAAAATGAAACAATGTTTACAAAATATTTCACACTATTCCAAAGCCTCCCTAAATGAAATAAATATTTCTAAATGTAAAATCAATATCATATTAAATGATTTATTATTGGAAGGTACTATAGATTTGGACACCTATAATTATCTTTACAATCAGAACCCAAGGGTACCATCAGTCTTTGGGATCCCCAAGGTCCACAAGGACTCCAATGACCCGCCTTTGCGGCTCATTGTTTCTTCCGAGGGTTCCATCACCACCCCTTTAGCTAAGTTTGTTGATGTGAAACTAAAAAATCTATCAAACCTTGGTACAACAGTACTTAAGGATTCCTGGGATTTTTTAAGACAGGTCAGGACCAGCTTGTTTTCTAAGGATATTATTTTCATCACTTTGGATATAGTTGATCTTTTTGGTAGTATACCCTATGAAACAGGATTGGCCTGGCTTGAGGAATGTATGTTGCACCATGGTGACCTTTCAGATGACATATTTAGGACTTGTCTTGTTTTAATGGAAACTGTCCTTAGAAATAATTTTATGTTTTTTCAGGGTGAATTCTACAGGCAGGAAAAGGGAGTGGCAATGGGGGCAAAATGTTCCCCCACATATGCCAACATTGTTCTTACATGGTGGGAGATACAATACATTATTTCCAGTGAATTTTGCAACTGTTGGGTGTTTTACAAACGTTTTCTTGATGACATAGTCATTTTTTGGATAGACACTATTGAGAAGTTTTATGAATTTTTCGAATATATAAAAAACAGCACAAGCTTCCTAGATTTTACTTACAGTATTAATCATGATGAATGCAATTATTTGGATGTTTTGTTAAAGAAGGGGGACGACCATTTTATTTCCAAGATATATAGGAAACCCACCTTCTCCAATTCCTACCTTCATTTCTCCAGCGGTCATCCCTTTGGACAAAAGAAAAATATTTTAAAAGGACAATTAATTAGATCCAGTAGGATGACCTCAGAGGATGCTGATTTTTTGATTGATAGTAAGTTTATTATAGATATGTTTAAAGAAAGAGGATATCCGTCCTTTTTATGTGATGAAGTATATGAAGTTGTCCTAGAAGATAGGAAGGATAGATTTTCCCCTATTTTAGGGTGTTATGAATCTATTAATACTACACATCCTGAGCCAGCATGTACACCTATTATTAATATTCCATCCAATAGGGTTAATAATTTTAATACAGCTTATGTTATGGATTACACTGGTGATTCATTTTTACTTAAACGGGTCCTACACAGGGAATGGGAAAGGTTCCAGGAAATTACCGACTTGGAACACCTGAAGAACAAGCCAATAAAATTTGTATATAGGAGGGACAAAAATTTAAAAAATATTTTTGAATATGGTGGACCAAGCACTATGAACCTTCATAATCACAAAAAGGGAACATTCAAATGTGGTTCATGTTGACAGTGCCAATATATTCAAACTGGTTCTTTGGTAGTTATCCCAGACCGAAACAAAACTATTAGTAGCTCCGCTTTTGCCAATTGTAATACACAGGGGGTTGTATATATTGCCACATGCCACTCCTGTTCTTCCTTTTATGTAGGGAAAACAAAAAGGAAATTAAAGTCCAGAATTTATGAACACTATTATGAAATGAGGAAAGGAAATATAAACAATGCCTTATTTCGTCATTCCCAAAAATGTATCAATTCCATTTTTAGTTTTTTCGTTTTGGAGATAGTGCCTAAAGAAATCAGGGGTGGCATGTGGGAAACAAAATTAGAGTACAGAGAACTATACTGGCAAATAGTTTTGGATGCTACTAGAGAACCTGGTTTGAATGACATGCTCTCTATAGTTCCAGTATTAAAACTGAGAGCTGCCAAACTGTAATTTTTATTTTGTCCACTAGATGGAGACAAAGATTAGATTATATTACTATTTTGATGAATTAAATGATGTTATGTGATCCTATCTCGCCTACATTCTGACTGATGGGTTCGGAGCCGATCCCTCGGCTCCGACTCGGCACGCTTATGCCAAAGAGCGAAGTCTCTTATTGGCTGAGCTTACTATATCCCAGGATGCACCACTACCAGTCCCCCAGATCTCGTTTGCTGCTAACTAGCAAAGACGTGGTCTCGAGCTGGCTGAGCTAAGTAGTGTCTTTCACTAACTTTTTCTGTCAGAAATTTGCTAATTCTTTAACAAAAAGCTGTTTTAACAGCTACTCTGTGCTGTGTGTGTGTTTTGAAAACTTTTTGTAAGAAAATTTGTGTGTGATTGGTGTTTGTTCCGGTACAGGCTCCCTTCATCCATGGGGCCTTTCCTGTTGGTTAATCCCTTTGAACCTTAGGGGTTCTTGGATTCCTGTATACTTTATTCACTGTTGTATGTCTTCAGTTGGCCTTTATTTTAATTGGCTATCATTGTAAACGGCAAGTTAATCTTGTAGGGTCAGTCTTTCCCAACAAAGTTTTGTCTGTGAGAGAGTACTCAGTTTTCTTATAATGTCTCAGGCCCCTAGGCCTTCGGGCTTCAAAAAATGCACTAAATGTAGTTTTAAAATGTCTATCATGGATGACCACTCTCTGTGTGTATATTGTTTGGGCGCCAAACATTTGCAGGAGTCCTGCAGCGTGTGTCACGCTTTTTCCTCGAGGGTCCTCCAAGAGAGGAAAAATAAGCTTATTTTGAAAGGCCTTATAAAACCCCTTTTGAAGAAGCTTTAGCATCCTCTCCTTCTCCTGCTAAAAAGAAAAGGGCGTCGGCTCCGACCAGTCCGTCGGACCCGACCGCCAAAAGACATAGACAGGCTTCTCCTTCGGCTCCAAGGACTTCGGAGCCGAGGGTGGAACGGTCTGCCTCGATGCCTCCAGTCTCGACTCCTCTGGCTTCAAAGCCGATGGCTGGGGCATCGAGAGGCGGGTCACCTTCATCGGCTCCACTGGTCTCGGAGCCGATGAAGGTTGTCCGCTCAGACACTTCCTCCTCGGCGCCTAAGTCCTCCTCGGCACCGATGGAAACTAGTTTGGGTATTCCTTCGGCGCCGATAGTCATCGAGTCGCCTCGGAGCCGGTCCCCTAGCCCCTTGGGGCCGTTGGAGAGGCCAACTCGAACCCGTTCAGTATCCTCTAGGTCATCGAGGATGTCAGATTCGGACATAGACAGGGTGCTCCAAAGACTGTTCCAGTCCCCAGTCTTTCAAAAATTTGTTTCGGCTCTGACCCAATTGGCTTCGGAGCCGATAGCCCATGCCATTGCCATTCCTCCTCCGACCGCTTCGGCTCCGTCGGAGCAGGTGCTGTTGGAGCCATTGGAGATCCTAGGGTCGGCTCCGACCCTTATTCCAACCCCGGCCTTCAGGTCCGAGTTTGGCACGCGGACTTCTTCGGCCGGACCCGGGGGTGACGTTTCGGGACCTATGCTGTCGGTTCCGAGCCTCCTCTCGGTGCTTCGGCTGCGGGACTTCCGTCTGCTATCATGGCTCCGGGGACCGGACACTCCCAGGATTCTGGGGGTCCGGCTTTCAGAGCTATGAGGAGTGCCTTGGCCAAGTCTTCTTCGGCCATCTCTCCGGCTTTACCGGCACCTTCCCTGGGCGTGGAGACTGGGTCTTTGGCAGTTCCCCTGTCCCTAGGCAGCGGAGCCCCGGGGCCTGAGGTTACCCCCACTGGGGGTTCCCCTCCTCCTGAGGGTTCTTCGGAGTTGTCTTCAGAGGAGCCCCCAAGGAAGAGATCGTGCAAGAGGAAGCACGTGGACTCCCACGAGTCTCTTACATCGGACACTGATCTTGATGATGCAGAGGGGTCCCCGAAGTCATCCTCGGATGATGTCTCATTCGCAGACTTTTTAGAGTTCCTCAAGCAACGAGGTGGCTGGATATCCAAACCCCCCTCTGCTGATGAGTCAGTGCTTCTCAAGGCCTTTGGGGCTCAGCCCTCCGCCTCCTGGGTGTCTCCGCCCTTCGACGAGCTCCTGGATTTGGTTTGTCGGAGGGCGTGGGAACATCCAGATACTGTGGAACCAGTGCCTTCTCGCCCTAACAAATTTTTGTCTGCCCCACCCGAGAAGGAGTTCTTGACAAAAGGCGTGGCTGTAGATGCCATGGTGGTGGCATCTGCTACACAACAGGACGTGGCAGAGGCTTCAACGTCCATCCATCCTCCTAATAAGGAGTCTAGGAGCATGGACCAGTACGGGAAGTGCACCCTGACTTCAGCGGCCTTTACACTAAGGTCCCTGAATTATTTGGCACATTTTACCAGGCTACAGAGGGATCTGGTCAAGGAGCTGTCAGATTCCCTCTCAGGTAACCTACCTGAGCAGCTAGCCCAGTCGGTTAGCTCTCAGTTGGCTATCCTTACCTCGATTTCTAACTCGTCCATGAGGCTCATTTCATATGCAGCCGAAGGGGCGGGCAGAGCAGCAGGCACAGGCGTGGCTCTACGGAGACAAGCCTGGCTCCGTTTGTGTCGTTTTGCGGAGGCCTTCAAGTCTTCCTTCGCCGACGCTCCCTTTGATGGGTCCTCTTTGTTTGGACCTAAGGTTAAAGACACTCTTACCCGCTGTGAGCAAGAGGGAAAAACTTTATCTGCCATAGGTGCACGTTATTCCACTCCCTTTCGGCCTTATCCCAAGGCTAAAGGAGGAGGGAAGATGTGGTTCCACAAATCACGTAAGTTTTTTCCTCAACAGCAGGAAGATTCCCCTTCCAGAGGCAGAGGATGGGGAAATTTTTCTGGGAAACGCCGTCCCAGAGGCGGCAGAGGGCCCCGCAATTCTGGAGACCGCGAGTCCTTTCGTGGCTCTTCAGCCTCCCACACTTCATGAGGGATTGCCCGGCTGTGCTGCTCCGGAGCCAGTCGGGTGCCGTTTTGCCAAGCACCTAAAAGCCTGGGAGTCCATCACTCAGGACAGATGGGTGCTTCGGATTATTGCCGGAGGTTACACCATTCCCTTCACACACTCACCCCCACCGTCCAAAAAAATCCCGGACCCACCACCCAGTCAAAGGGAAATTGCAGCCGCAGAAGCGTCAAAGCTGCTAGAAAAAGGAGTCATCCAACCGGTCCCCACAGACCAGATCGGATCCGGAAATTACTCAAGGTTCTTTTTAGTGCCAAAAAAGACAGGGGACCTGAGACCTATATTGGATCTCAGCAAACTAAACCAATCTGTCATGAAATCCAAATTCCGAATGGTCACTTTACAATCCATTCTCCCATTGTTGGAGAAGGATATTTGGATGTGCTCCATAGATCTCAAGGACGCCTATTATCACATACCGATACATCAGGCGTCCAGGAGGTATCTGCGCTTCAGCCTGGGAGACAGTCATTTCCAATTCTGTGCACTGCCCTTTGGTCTCACCACAGCCCCCAGGGTGTTCACCAAGTGTTTGGCAGTAGTGACTGCTCACCTGAGGAGTCTTGGATTCCAAGTGTTTCCCTATCTGGACGACTGGCTCCTGACTGCCACCACCAGGCATCTACTGATGGACAACCTCAAAGCCACCATCTCCCTGGGTGCTACCCTGGGAATTACATTCAATTGGTCAAAGTCTGTCTTGCTGCCCTCTCAGCGCATAAGGTTCATAGGAGCAGAGATAGACTCAAAATTGATGCGTCTTTCTTCCTACCGAAAGGATTCAAACTTTACAAGGTCAAGTTCAAGCCCTGCTTTCAAGATCCAAAGCCCCAGCCAGGATGGTCCAGCAACTTTTAGGTTCGATGTCTGCCACGGTTCTCCTAGTTCCACTGGCAAGATTGCACATGAGGATTCTTCAGTGGCTGTTATCGACTCAATGGTCCTTTCAGAATCTCCCCCTCAATCACCCCATTATGATTACAGAAACGTGCAAACGGGACCTCCTCTGGTGGCTTCAGCCATCCAATCTGAATCAGGGAAGACCTTTTGTTATCCCCCCTCCGGTGGCCACCCTGACGACGGATGCCTCCCAGACAGGGTGGGGGGGGCATTGTCTGGGCAGGTTAGTTCAGGGTTCTTGGCTTCCAGACGAAACCTTTCTCCATATCAATGTATTGGAAATGAGGGCTGTACTTCTGTCCCTACAGGCCCTCCACAAGTTTCTCCCTCAAGGCATTATCACTATCCACACAGACATCATGTCAGTGGTCTGGTATCTAAACAAACAAGGAGGGACCAGATCTTACCCCCTTTGCAGAGAGGCCATGAGGGTGTGGGAATGGGCTGTAGCTACCAACCGTTTCTTGGTAGCGACCCACATTCCAGGGAAATCCAATATATTGGCAGACAGATTAAGCAGGACGATTCTCTCTCCTCATGAGTGGTCCCTGAACGAAACAGTAGCAGCTCAGGTTTTCAGAAGATGGGGGACCCCGTGCTGCGACCTATTTGCAACACCACAAAATGCAAAGTGCAAAAGGTTCTTCTCCTTGACTCCACGTCAGGGGGAGGCAGCTATGGATGCTCTGGTCCAACCTTGGCCAACAGGACTACTTTATGCCTTTCCTCCGGTTCCACTTCTCCCCAAAGTCATCCAGAAAGCTTCTCAGTTGGGGTCCACAATGATACTAATTGCTCCGCACTGGCCTCGTCAGGTATGGTTTCCCTACCTGAAGAAACATGCTGTGGACGATCCTTGGTTTTGGATCTAACTCCGGATCTGCTGATTCATCAGTCGGGACGACAACACCAGTCCCTTCACACTTTGAAATTGACAGCTTGGCTCCTCCACTTCCGACTTTAGTCAGAAATCACACCTTAGACCCGGAAGTTATTCACATTTTATCTTCGCCCACAAACCCACCACTAAGAAATTGTACCTCAGTAAGTGGAAGAGGTTTGCTATCTGGGCTCAACTCAGGGCTTAGACCCTATCACTGCCCGATACCAGAGGTTTTGAAATTTTAACATCCTTGTTTAATCAAGGATCTTCAGTCTCTACTATTAAAGTCCAACTAGCGGCTATCTCTAAATTTCACGAATCCATGGATCCACCGTTGATGAGCAGCAGATTATGCAAAACTTTCATTAAAGGTGCTGGGCTGTTAAGACCCCCAGTTTTTCATCCTGTGCCTCCGTGGGATCTTGATTTGGTACTTCGTGCCTTAACATCTTCCCCTTTCGAACCGGCTGCTACATGTGAGTTAAAATATCTGTCTTGGAAAACTGCCTTCTTAGTTGCAATTTCCTCTGCAAGAAGAGTTTCAGAGCTTCAAGCCCTATCTATCAAACCACCGTACTTGATTTTTCACAAGGATAGAGTATCACTTAGGCCTAACCCATCTTTTGTCCCAAAGGTTTGTTCTAATCTCTGTCTCCAACAATCTCTAGAGCTACCAGTTTTCTTTCCAAAATTCTCCAACGAAGCGGAGTACACCCTCCATAAATTGGATGTTCACAGGCAATTGCATTTCTATTTAGACAGGACTCAGCAAATTCAAAAATCAGACCAGTTGTTTGTGTCCTTTTCAGATAATAAATTGGGTAAAACCATCACTAAAGCTACTATCTCCAAATGGATTAGAGATTGTATAACTCAGGCTTATTCCTCTTCAAATAAGCAACTTACAACATCTATCAAAGCTCACTCTACCAGAGCTATGGCTACTTCTATTGCTTTTCATTCCAAGCTCGCTATTTCTGAGATTTGTGCTGCGGCTACTTGGTCCAACCCGCACACTTTCATTTCCCACTATAAATTGGATGTGGCATCTAAAGGGCGAGCATCATTTGGTTCCACGGTACTCAGGAGTGTTTTCCAGTGAGCCACCCAGGATTCAGGTGCTAGGGACGCTGTCCCATCAGTCAGAATGTAGGCGAGATAGGATCACATAACATCTTTTAGTTATGTACTCACCATAACTTCAGATGTTTGGGATCCATCTCGCCTACATTCCTAATACCCACCCTCCTTCCCCCTGCCTTGGAGATCAGAAGAGATTGAACGGTTTTGAGTTCTACTGTTTTTTATCTTGTTTCATCTGACGATGTTATATAAGCAGCATGTGTGTCTGTGTATGTATGCGGACAAACTAGATCTGGGGGACTGGTGGTGGTGCATCCTGGGATATAGTAAGCTCAGCCAATAAGAGACTTCGCTCTTTGGCATAAGCGTGCCGAGTCGGAGCCGAGGGATCGGCTCCGAACCCATCAGTCAGAATGTAGGCGAGATGGATCCCAAACATCTGAAGTTATGGTGAGTACATAACTAAAAGTTTTTTCATATACATTTTATACATTTTTTATATACATCTTTTGTATCCCATTATTAAATGTGTCAACATGAAGTTTATTCAACATTTACATAACAAACATCATATTTTTAATTATTTCTTGACCTTCAAAGTTTCAAAGTTTTAAACATTTAATATAAAAATTTTATGTGCTTTTAAAGTTCATTCTCAACCTAATGTTTAAGATTCAATTAATTAATTCAAATAATTCAATTATTCAATTTATTATCTTGGTGTATAAAAGCAGTATTTAAAACACTTGTGTGTATTTTCTGATGAAGAAGCTCGAAAACGTATGTCCTTTTGGAAAGCGTTATTAAATTTCTTTTGGTTCAACTCTAATGAGTTTGGTGCTCAATTTTGCTATTTTTCAGTTTTCCAACCTTTGGATTTCGTTTGTTGTGCTCATACCCTTATTTGGGTCTCCACGAGTGAATATTTTGTGTGTTCCTGGTACTGTTTATTCACTCATACCATCAGTTTTTGGTTTTTGTCTACTATAACATCATAAACTGTAATAGACTAATAACAATAGCTGACTACACCCCTTCACCACAACAATGGTCTCCAACCTGGGTAAACTATTACACAACTATATCAAAACACTATCCATAAACCCCAGAGCCCTCCCTTTCCTTTACAATGAAAATTTGAAAAATCTTAAAATACACCCAGTCAGTAAACATAAAATCACTAACATACAAAGGATGTTCAAATCATTAAACCTATGTTATGCAGTCACTTCCCTACAACCTATCCACTTTAACCCCAATCTCAAAATGAATAACAACATGATTAACCTAAACAATTATCCCCTCCTCAAGAAACTAACCATATTTGATATATTTCCCTTTAAGAACAATACTATCACTGAAATAAGAACACAAGTAAAGCTCCCTAAAAGCTATAGAATCATTTTAAAGCAAATTTGAGACCTTAGCCAATACAACATAGACAATCCTGATA
The DNA here is from genome assembly GCF_019279795.1 of Protopterus annectens. Taxonomy (NCBI): domain Eukaryota; kingdom Metazoa; phylum Chordata; order Ceratodontiformes; family Protopteridae; genus Protopterus; species Protopterus annectens. Next base: position 585,677,541 of record NC_056735.1, read on the forward strand.
TCAAATCAAATGACATTGAAACCTGTAAAACCATATGGAACCTCCTATCCTCAAACAAAAAAAAAATGCTATCCAACTCCTACAAACTTATTCTATCAATCAAAATGCAAACAGAATTTATTTATTCTAGTTACTGGCAGGAAATCAATCCTTCAATCACAAACAAACAACTCAAGCGATCCAGCTTACCTCCAAACTTATTTCCCTTAAAAACTTAAATATACACAGATCATGATACTTCATAACACCTATGTCACTCCAATCATTATAAATAAAATATACCCAACCACCTCTCCATTCTGTTCTTATTGTGATAATCACAAGGCTGATCTACTCCACATCTTCTGGAGCTGCAAGTGCACCTACAAGCTATGGTGCTCACTTATAGTCCAAATATAAAAAATGGGCTATGAAAAGTCCACCTTATCTTGGAAACTAGCTCTCCTACATATCATTCCCGCAAACCTGACTAAACTATAAACACAAATATTAATAACACTAGTTTCTTTACTTAAATACTACATTACATTACACTGGAAGTATACAGCATCACTCACATGGGAGGGTTTCAAACAATTAGCTACCAAATACCTACTAGCCCACAAATATTTAACCTACACTGTGAAATCCCACACTCACTTTATAGAATTTTGGAAATCCCTTTTTGAACATATTCTAGCTTTAAGTTGGTATATATAATCAATGATGGAATTTTGGCATATGTGTAAATAGTGCTTACTGTTTTGCATTTATGTTTTATTATTCACAGTGTATTATCTGGTTATATTACTACCTGTCTGTTAATATTGTTACATTTTACTGTATCTGTTTTCACAAAAAAAAAAAGGAAATAAAAAGATTTTATACAAAAAAAAAGCAATTATATTTTGTGGCTGTTCATATAAATCATTGAAAGCAGACAGTACAGTCTCTTGATTTGAGCGTTCATACATTCCTACAATGCTAATGACCTAGATAGGTGTCTCTATGCCTATAAAATTGTTAAAAAAAGAATACTGATGTCATGTTTATGAATAGGACATATTGTTCCATGCATTTATGAGGTAACTCTGTCTGTAATGGGCAAGTATCAGTCCCTGTATAAACTGTTGTCATAATCATATTCTGCTGTGATATGATATTCATGAGAATGTTCACAGTGACAAATATTTGCTTTTCTTTTCAGTTGGGTTTTGCAATTAATCTTGACAGAGCATGGGACCCATAGACATTCTTTGATCAGAAGACAACCACTTGTACATGCCCAGCCACTACCATTGTCTTTTGAGGATGATTGTGATGATGATGACAATGCTGAAAAACCTGGAACCCCCCCCCCCCGCTCAAGCCATCATTCCTGCACCCCAGAGAAGATGATGACAAGACTGGAATTGAGATGATTATCAGGACAATATCCAGGAGGTCATGACCAATGTGTTCTGAGCACAGATGAAGGGCATGATGCCATCTTTATTTGAAGATATGACACAGGCTATTCAGGATTTGTTCAGGACAGTAACTCACAAAGTCGTTTCGGAGTCTGAGCCCCATCAGCCTGGTCCCTCCAGTCTGTAAGTATTGTCTGTGTGCCCCACTTGTGCTATGCTGCCGGCATGGTGGTTACTAATTAATTGATTGGACTGTATATGCACTCTTGTGCATGCATTCCATGTATCTGCCATGCTTATGTGTTATTGTCATGTGACATTTACTTCTGTTTCAATGTCTGCATGACACACATTAACACATTACACTTTCTTCCCATATTCAACCCTCCATGCATTGTGTAACTTAACATGCAGCTAGTGATGCAAAAGGTAATCTGTAAACATGAGTCTCACTGGGGCAATTGATAGATAACATATGTTGTCCATACTCCATCACTAACAGTGCAATATGCCTTGGAACTGTGATCTGCTATATCAGGTACAAGCAACAGACAAACATGTCATTCCACATGTGTTTTGGTTGACAGTTGTTGTGATGTCTCACTGACATGATGTGGGGCTGTTGGTAATACTGATACTATGTGGGATTATATACAGGTATATCCTGTCTATGTCTCTATGTACTGTCCTCCTTTACTGACTGTATCAAACAGCAATGTAGCATTAATCTGTACATGATGTTATAGTTAACACATTCTTTAAAAGTACATTACACTGTATATAGCATTTCCACATCCATTACATACTGACATTGGTTTACACCCTCAACATATAGTTGTAAGGGTCTATTTCACATCACCTAAAATCCATTTGAGTGACTTTCATTTCACCAAGACCAAATCACATAATTTCAAAATACATAAAACTCAGTTGACTGTATCTCTCATCTATGGCCTTGGTGATGGTCTCAAAGAAATCAACCAAATTTAACAGGCATGACAGCATAACTCTCAAACTCTTAGAGCAAAAAATCTGGACAAAGCCTTAAATGATGGGGGAGACAAATAGGGACAGATTTTAAATATTGCTCTTACAAACTTAAAAAGTTGATAGAATAATAGGTTTTGCATTGGCATGAATTTTCTGAAGGATGTGGAGTCTTAAACTCAAATGTTTGTCATTATTTAATAACTTCAATACTCAGCTATTTGACAGAAAGGAACAGATTATCCTCCGCTATTTGCCGGAAAAGAACACATTTTAGGAGGAATACACCAAAAACATAAGGTAAAAACCTGGACATTGTGCGAAAACCTGTACAGTTGAAAGGTATATCCTTGACAAAACCAAACTATGTTGGATCAAGTGTCCGGAGGTTGCCAATGTCCTTGTTAATGAGGGCCATGATAATCTGCCCCATGGCCTTGCAGAGCAGTCTAGTTAGGCTGATGGGTCTATAATTTTGTGGATCAGTGGATGCTCCACCTTTGTGCAAAGGGATGACAGTAGCTGTCCTCCATTCAGCTGGGATAAAGCCAGTACTCAGGCTTTGGTTGAATAGGGTGCCTAATGGTGCTGCAAGTTCCTGCCTGAGTTCATATAGGATGCAGCATGGGATGTTATCGGGTCCCATGGAGGCTGTATTTTTTGCCTTTGGGAGGGCAGTGATGACTTGCTCCCTAGAGATAAGGTGAGGATCAGGTACTGAGGATGTCCTGTTTTACTGATGGGGTGACAGAGGAGTGAAGTTTTCACTGAACCAGTCTGCCAGCAGGTTGGCTATATCTACCAGGTTTATGTATGTGGTGTCCTTGACCATCAGTTCTGAACATATCTGTGTGCTTCCCTTGAGATTGCGGACATATGTGAAGAAAGCCTTATGATTGTCTTTAGTAGATGTTTCCAGTTTTGACTCAAAGTTTGCTTTGGAGGATTTCACTAGTGCTCTTATTTGCTTGTTAAGGCTAAGGAGAGGTTCCTTCCAAGTAGACACCTGCTCCTTTTTGGTCCTGGACAGCAATTTTTTTTCCTTTTATTTTAGATTTTATTTATTATAGATGTCCATCAGACAGGTTTACTCTTCCTTGAGGAGGAGGATTTTGTACTGTCTGGTATTCCTGATTCCATACAGCTATATAAATACTCATTTGGTACTTTTTTGTAGGTTTGGACATATGTGCCAGTTCAGTGGAGGGGGAGGGGGCTGTGAAGATGTTTATACTTTCCCTCAGGAAGTTGTAATCAGCTTTGGAGAAGTTTTTATTTTACCGTAGCTGGGGGGGGGGGGGGGGTGATGACTTTGAAAGTGATTGCTTTGTGGTCAGATATTATCAGGGATGATGACACTGTAGGGATGCTGCAGTGGTTATTCATGTTGGTTAATAACAAGTCCAAGATATTTTCGCCTCTTGTGGGGGTCTCAACCAACTGGTCCAAGGCATTTGCATTAATGAAATCAAGGAATCTCTGGACATTTATGTTTTGGCTTGAATATTTCATCCAATCTATGGTTGGATAGTTATAGTCACCCAGGATCAGAGTAAAGGGTTGAATCTTGATAGATTTAAAGACGTCCAGATAGGTGGACTGGGCGTCTTGAGTCAGAGTTGGAGGCCTGTAGCTAGCTATGATTTGCATAGGGGTATTTGTCAATTGTTAACTGCACCTGGAGTGTTTCCTGTGCACCAGCCTAGAGGTGTGTATGTCTTATATATATATTGCTACTCCACCTCCTTTTGTTTTGCTCCCCACAGATTGGGGTCTGAATGAATGATAGGATGAGTAACCTGGTATAGCTGGGGTGCTCTCTGCAGCTTTGAACCAGGTTTCTGTGACTGCACAAATGTCAGCTTGTTCCAGGGTTAAGAATACTTGCAATGAGTGGAGTTTCATGTTTAGACTATTAGCATTTAGTAGCATGACCTTTAATTTACGTTTTGATGAAAATTTCATGTTGGTAGTTTTGACCTCATGGCATTGCCTAAAAAAAGTCACTATGGGGGAGGCAAGAGCCTTTGCCAGGAGCCTGAAACCCAAGGGAGACAGATACAGGCTATCTCTGCAAAGCATCAAGGCTTGTCAATCATGTCATCCCAAACTGTCAGGTACTGGATCCCCTTGGAATGACACTAGAAAGTAAGCCAATTGCTAAAGTCAATAATTTTCTGTTTGCATTGAGGCAACATTCTGGGTGACAGTAGAATGCTGTTTAAGGCAAGAAATAACACCTGCCTTGGACCCATACTCAGCGAGCTTGATCATGTCTCTTTTCATATAATCCAGGGAGGTACGTCTCAAGTCATTCACTCCAACATGGACTATGACAGAGTTATAACAGTACCTGTTGAGAGACTTGAGTGCATTGGTGATATTGTGGATTCTGGCACCCAACAAACAACTAACTGTGATTTTCTTCTTATCCAGCCTGGTGGGGGGCACATCTGTGAGTCTCACAATGGAGTCTCCTATGACTAATATATTTGGTTTATGTTTAGGCCTTATTGGCTATGAGACACAGGTGTGTGGACTATGTGTGATGTGTGGTGTGGTGGGCAGTGGAGTTTGTGTGCATTTATGCCTCAGAGGTCTCTTTTTTGGGTATGCTTTTGTTGAGGACATCCACATATGTGGGGTGTGTTGTGTAAGTGTGGGTGGTGCTTGAAATGTGGTGTTCTTGTTGCCAACCTTCTCAGTGCCAGATATACTAGTTTGTAGGGGAGAGAGCAATGACACTAGGTGCTTGATGTAAATGCATCTCTCACAAATTGTGCTCCTAGGTGGTAGTAGTAGAGGGTTGTCCATGTACATGATGCAGTTGCTACACTGTCTCAGGATTCCCATATCAACCAGACTGGCAGGAGAAAATGTAGGAAATTGTCCATCCATATTTGTCAGAAACTGAAAGAGCTAAGAGGGAAAAGGGAGGAAGATTTAAGAGTACTACTATTAGATGATAACACAAGTGCTACTAAGGGAAAACTTGTAGCTGGAATACCTCAAAAAGGGTTAAAAACCATGCAGCTGAAGCTCTGAATGCAGCAGACCTGTATCTAGACTATGCTACTCAATTTTAAGGTTAAGAACTCAGTAAGAAAAAAGTCACAATGAAGCACAGATTAATAACTCATAGTCAAAAGAATAAAACATGTGCTTGTAGCAGTCTTTGTTGCTTCACCATGGCTGATATGCATCCTCACCCTGTATGTCAACTTTACATTGACTGTGTTGTGCAGTGTGCTATCTGTGTAACTTCTTAGTTCTTTTTTTAAACTTTGTCTGTCTTACATTGTGTTATTTGTTCTATGGGTATACCTGTTGTGATGTCCTTCTTCTCCTCTTTTCTTTTACTATGTTCACCATTCCTTCTATTCTTAAAAAATGGGGCCTATTACCACTCTGGACCATTGGATTACAGACTTGGGAATTTTAACTGAGATAATGCTAGGTGCTGCTGCAGGTCAGCTACATCTGTATGTGCTAGATGCTGAAGTCAATACTGCGGGTGCTGTTGACAATAGGCCAAGGCAGAGAAGGGGTAGATGTTCAGGCCCAGGGTAACCTTCCAGGAGCTCCATGATCTGGAGATTGAAGACCACTACAGGGTGGACAGGGACATACTACTAGAACTTACTGAGTTCTGCCGCCCTCAGCTTAGACCCAGAGCCAACAGAGAGGAACCTATCCCAATGGAAATAAAGGTATGTGTAGCCCTTAGGATACTAGCTACAGGTACTTTCTAAAGGCCAACTGGGGACATGATGGGGGTGTCACAGGCACCTGCATCCATGATACTCCACCAGTTCCTGGATGCTATGCTACCACATGCCAGTGAGCACATATATTTTCCACTCTCACCTGCGGTGAGGGCCAGTAATATGCATTGGCTCTACCATGTAGCACACTTCCCAGAGTTACTGGGTGCCATAGATTACACTCCTGTACACATCAAGGCACCACCTGGTGAGCAGGATAGAGTCTATGTTAATGGCAAGGGGTACCAATCCATCATTGGTCAGGTCATATGCAATGCCCAAGTCATTGTCCTGAATGTGTGTGCTGGCAGACCTGGCAATTATCACAACCCCATATCTGCAGCACATTGCAGCTGTACCATATGTTTGCTAGGGGAGCATTCCACATGGCCATTTACTGGGGAATGCTGGCTATGCCCTGGAACCGTGGATGATGACACCCATCACAAATGTACACACACCCATGGAAGAATGCCATAATGAGGCAGATGCAGAAAC
>NC_056735.1:585691677-585749867 GCF_019279795.1 Protopterus annectens
GTTTTTATGAGAGATATATCATTCTGTATCTGTTTTTTAACTCAGTTCTGATGAAGCCTTTAATATAATAAGGTGAAAATACTTAACTCTATGTGTTATTGTTTCCCTTTTGAAATAATGTACATTTTGGACAAATTCTATTTATTATCTATTATTCATTTGGAAGCAAGTATTTTTGGATGGTTCTTGAATGTAACTAAAATCTGTGCCTTAATTTTGTCCCTCCCCAGGTGACCTCCTACCACTGACTATAAATGAACTTCATTATCAAGGTTTTGCACTAAACATGGTGTACATCTACCCTCTCTCTCTCTCTTTACTTACTCTACATAAGATGTTATCTTTTTTTTCCAAATATGTGAAAGTAGTAGTTGGAACATCATATTCACAACCTTCTACTACAACTATAGTTATATTATTTTTCTTGCTCTAGTTAAAAGTATCCTTATTCTATTGCCCTTTTTATTAAGTTTATTTGGCTTACCTGTAAGTACACTTATTCAGGATTAAATTCTTCACTAGTTTATCTTGAGGTTGAACATAAAGACTTTCTTCTAAAAACACTGTCTCTGCATCTTATTCTATATCTTCCTCTACAAATGGTAGTTCTGGACTAAAATTTACTTCTTCATTGTTTTCCACTATCTGGGCAACTTTCTTGAAGCTTTTATGCTTACTCCCTTCTCCTAGATTGATTCTGGATCTCTGTAACAAAGTCACTATCTTTCCCCACTCTCATTCATATATTTTATTAGCATATCAAGCACTTGCTTTAACTCTTTCTTATGAGGTACATTAGGCTGTTACACTGTGTGCGTGTGTGCGTGTGTGTGTGTGTGTGTGTGTGTGTGTGTGTGTGTTTGTGTGTGTGTGTGTGTGTGTGTGTGTGTGTGTGTGTGTGTGTGTGTGTGTGTGTGTGTGTTCTTCCTTTTCCTATATGCTCTACAGTGCTTTAAAATGGAATTCTTTCCTAGTACAACAGCATGAGTCCAATCATGTGTTATAACTACAGAATACAAACTTTTTTCTAGAATGGTTAATTTCTAGAGATATTCCATTATGTTACCAATAATGCAAACCACCTTTGGCTTTTGTCTAAAAGTAGCTATAACCCTAGTATCTCAGTTACCAATGAACAGAAAAAGGAAACAAGTGATCCTTGTCTGGGGATTGAACCCAGGACCCCACAGCTTCTCTTAATGGAAACTTTGTATCTAACTATCCAGAGATGCTGCTGGACAAGTGGCAATGCCAACTACATGGAATGCAGAAGGAGGGTCCAGGAGGGTTCCAGTTTTACTCCTCAGACAAGGGCCAGTATTTTCATTTCCTGTTCAGTTGTTTTGTTTATAACTACCCTTATGCTTATATACCAGAGAACCTTTGACAAGGATAATCATGTTTCCAAAGTCAAGCAGAGCTTCAACTTCTCTCCCTTCCAAAAACATAAAACACTTTACAAGTTGGTTGCAACCCAATGGCATAATATCAGCTTAGTTATTCTAGTAGCAGTCTTATTACATCCTGTAAGAACAGTTTAATACTTGCATGCATATCCCTTTATTCATTTCTTCTATTAACATTTTCTTCAATACTAGTGGAATAGAACCTGTTTACTTAACCTCTTCTTCCATATCTGAAACAATTAGCATGACTAGCTAATTTTTATTTCACAGAAGGTTGTATATTTCTCTTTGCAACTTTAGACTTAGACACAAACAATTCAGATTTAAACTAGTACACATTCAACTAAAGTCATTATAGTTATTATCTTTTTCAGATTTAGAGATCACTTTGCACCAGTCACTGCTTACATTATGCATTTGAGCTCTTACCAGTTAGTATTAAAAATTAAGTTGTATTTATAGATTGCACATTAGAAGTTAAACCAACCTTATCCAGCAGTTCCTTTTTCAGTTTTTCATAGTCATTGTAATCAGTTCTTTTCATGTCCTTGCATGCTTCTGTCTTCCACCTGAGAGGAAAGAATTTTAGCCCATTCTGATTTGAGCTATCTTTTGTGGCAAATATGTCAAAAGCCATCAAATATGACTCAACATTATCCTCACTGGTTTACTTCTTTATGACAGGCACATTTCTGAGGGTAGCTATCACATTAACTAGTCTCAGCAATTCACCACAACTGAAAATTCACTTCCAGATTTTCCTTTGTTAGGCACTACCCATTTATGAAAGCAGTCACTAACAATCAATGTCTCATTAACTGACTAATACAGATAGCATCTTGACTAAAGTGCTGTGAAAGTTTTACAACCAGAAATTACTTTATGCACCCTTGGAGGTACTATATTATCTTTCCACAGGCCAGATGTTATATTATATAAGCATGAAATTTACATACAGGCAATAAAATGAATGCATATCTAGACTGTTATTTAACATGTTCATGTAGTATGAAAATCTATCTCTAGGTGATATAATGCATAATGAGTTTAACTCTGATGTTAAATGTCAAAGCTTAATCCTGGTATAGCTAGTAATCCCCAGTCTCCATCTTTGTGATGCCCACAACAACAGAAAACCTAACAACAAACCCAACAAATTAGGTGGTTAAAATTAGAAGTGCTTTAATAGCAGAATATTTAATTTGGTGGCCTAAATTCAGTTTCAAGAATGTCTTGGGTATGACAGTGATAAGAATGGAAGCTTTAGTATTTTATACCAGCTAAATGTGCACATGGTGACTAAAGTTTATTAAAGCTTTGCTGTGGCTCAAGATGTGTTTGCCAATTATGTCATCTTAAGTGGTATTTCATGAGGAACACACTTTGAACTGTGCAGTCTTTCAAACATGCAAATCACATGATACCAGCCATGCCATCAGATCTCTTTCATGTTAGATTCATGATTCTGTCAATTAAGGAAAATTATAAAAACTGTCAGAATGAATAAACAAAGAACACTTGTAACTTAAAAGTCTATGTGGTAGCAATATGTGCTAATGATATGCAAATAAATTGGGAGAGAGTGAACAGCAATCTGTCATCTCCCTTGAGTTAATTTGACACTGTGAATAAAATATTTTTGTGCATCCTCTTAAAGAGACTTTTAGAGAACTAAGGGGAAAGCAAAACAGAAAATGAACTAACTCAGAATAGCAAATTCCTGTTTTAGTCGATAAATGACCTTTATATGAAGAACAGATTGTTAGAATATCAATCAAAACTATTTATCTGAGAATATGCTAGCATGAGAGTTATAACTGAAGAAAATAATTAGAAAACATACTTTACATTATATTAATGGTCTATTATTTTGGTTCTTACTACTTTAACTTTAGAAGTGAGCTAGACATATTACATTTGTATTTATTTATTTGATTATTGAAGTGGCAGTTTAAGGTATGATGTAACCATAAGCTATAGGTTAGGGTAACAGCTTGTATACATATGGTCATATATTTTATTGTCATTCCTTCCATCTTAATTTCACATCATAAGTTCTTAGGCAAGCTGTAGCTTTTTGAGTCTGATATGTGATGAAGCTTATTGTGAGGGCTAGACAGATGGTGGTGTAAACATTGTCTCTCGAGTATTGTTACTGTCTATGTGATGCCCTGACTCCATGTGCAAAAGTTGTAAAAGGTGGTTATGGATGGATGTATGGCTGTGATGCAGTAGAATTAGGTATTAAATAGTTTTGGGTTGCTTAATGACCTGATTCTCAGAAAACAATGTATGTTAACAACTCCATTTCAAACACACAGAACTCCTGATTACTTTTTTTTCTTGAGGGGGGTTGTCAGATGCTGTTAAATTAGGTTAAATTTTAATTGCTTGCATGCTACTTATATGTCAGCAAATTGCCTGATTTTGTGAAACTAGTCATGTAAAACAACTGAGGTAGAAAAGCATTCTATAGGTCAATAAAGGGCAAAAAAGGAGGAGATCCAGAATAGGGCAAAGGACAGCAGAGCAGTTCTATACAAAATGAAGAAATACAAGTGGGGTTAGTTGTGGAGAATATGTTGCAGAGGCTGGTCACAGGAGCTTTATGATAGGAGATGATGCAAATTCTTTAGCAGAATGGTGAATCTCCTGGGACAGTATGAAAGACAGAGAATGGAGCAGGCTGGCTACTCTGGCTTAAAAGTAGAGAACTACAACAGTAAATACTTTTTTTTTCAGTACTCCCTCAAATGGTAGCTCTGCTCCCAACAACTCTTAATCTCTTTATGTACTACTTCATAGGTCATAGAACACCAGAGAAGATTAAAAAAAAGAAACTGATCAAACCTTGCACTTTAATCATGTGACCAAGACGATGTAGTTAAATACCACTGAAGATGAAACAGAGCTATACTGCTCAGACAAGCTCTTCGTGGGTCTACAGAGTGGTCCTAGCAGCAGGGAACTCAGAAAAGCGACTACTTTCTGGATTTAAGTATCTTTGCTTTTTTTTCACTTGGAATAGCTTCTGTGGCTTACCCTGAACTAGCTTGAACTGTTTTTTAACTGTGTGCTGCATTATTTCAAAATCTGCACTTAAAGTTACATTTTAGTCGAATTTGATCGAAAGTTTGTTGTTTGTTTGTTTAATTTAACTATGGAGGCTGCCCACTAAAGTGTGCTAGCCTGTGTAACTAATTTATCACTGTTTCTGCATTTTCTGTGGGTTTCTACCAAAAAAACAAAAAAACAAAAAAATATTCCTTGTTTTCCCGCCTTCCTCGACTAGTTTAGACCAGTTTACAGGCATTGCTATTCTGGGCTGTGGTGTAGTTCCTGTGTTGTCCATTACCTTACTTGGATAGAAGGAAGTTTCTTTGCTCACCAGTGGGAGTGGGGAGCCTTGAGCAGCCTGCCTGTCCTTGTAGGAAGTGACCTCAGCACAAGAAGCTGTAGTAATTGGTTGTCTTGGACCATTTCTAGCTCTTTTGTAGTTCACTGTTTAAAATCCGCCTCTGGGCATTTTTTTCTGGCTGTACTGCTCAGACAAGTTCCTCGTGGGTCTGCAGAGTGGTCCTAGCAGCAGGGAACTCAGAAAAGCGACTACTTTCTGGATTTAAGTATCTTTGCTTTTTTTTCACTTGGAATAGCTTCTGTAGCTTACCCTGAACTAGTTTGAACTGTTTTTTAACTGTTTGCTGCATTATTTTAAAATCTGCACTTAAAGTTACATTTTAGTCGAATTTGATCGAAAGTTTGTTGTTTGTTTGTTTAATTTAACTGTGGAGGCTGCCCACTAAAGTGTGCTAGCCTGTGCAACTAATTTATCACTGTTTCTGCATTTTCTGTGTGTTTCTACCAAACAAACAAAAAAACAAAAAAATAATCCTTGTTTTCCTGCCTTCCTCGACTAGTTTAGACCAGTTTACAGGCATTGCTGTATTCTGGGCTGTGGTGTAGTTCCTGTGTTGTCCATTACCTTACTTGGATAGAAGGAAGTTTCTTTGCTCACCAGTGGGAGTGGGGAGCCTTGAGCAGCCTACCTGTCCCTGTAGGAAGTGACCTCAGCACAAGAAGCTGTAGTAATTGGTTGTCTTGGACCATTTCTAGCTCTTTTGTAGTTCACTGTTTAAAATCCGCGTTTGCACAGCTTTGCGCGGTTGTGCGCATAGTGCAGCGCCGGTTAAACAAGGTTAAACTTTTTCTGGCTCCGCCAAGTCTGCTCTTCAAATTTTCCCTTAAGGAAGCTCTACTCTTAGTATAACCAGACTACTCACTATATTACAAGCCTAGCACTTGTTCTCAATACTTCTCTACTAAGTAAACACTCTCATACTAAGTAAAGCACTACATCTACTTACCACCCCTGTGAATATCCACTTCCCTTAAAGGTACAGCACTCCCTTATACTGTTCTAGCATGTCGAGTGGTAGATTACTGGCATCGTCTCCAATTCAGCTGGTCAATCTGGGTATCTTGAGACAATGCTACAATTGTCTCATGTACACAGACAACCATCTCCTCCTCCCAACAAACACAAATAAATGTGAAAGATGCAACTATATAGCCAAACTGGAGGCTGAACTCTCTCAACTCAGGGCTGGCATGACCAGACAGGAGGAGATGGAAACCACACACACAACAATCCCAGTCTCACATATACCTAACACAACTGCAAACCAAACACATTAAAACACAAAGACATACTCGGAGGCTCTAATAAAAAACTTACCAAAACAACAGAGGCTCCCAAAGCAGACATCCAAAAATGCACCACCTCAAAACAAAACACATGCAACACATACTTCAATAAATCAGTGTGTCAACCAATCACAGCCCTTAAGGCCAAACACCTTGCCTGATACACTAGTAATAGGTGACTCTATAGTCAGACACACTGATGTCCCGCTGACCAGGCTGAACAAGGAGAAGGTGACTGTGAGCTGTCTATCGGGAGCTAGGATCTGCCACATAACACACGCACTCAAGTCACTCCAAAGCAAGTACAAATATGACTCAGTCATTGTCCATGCTGGTGTGAATGACCTGAGACGTACCTCCCTGGACTACATGAAAAGAGACATAGAGGAGCTCTCCAATTATGTAGCCCAGGCTGGTATGACCCTGACCCTGAGCAGCATCCTGCCCTCACCAAGAATGATACCACAATACAAAGACAAGATGATCAGCTTTAACAATTGGCTCAAGTACTGGTGTCATTCTAAGGGGATCCAATATCTGTCTGCCTGGGATGACATGTTGGACAAGCCATGCTGCTTCGCAAGGGATGGCTTACACCTGTCACCACTGGGCTTCCGGATATTGGCTAAGGCTCTTGCCACCCCCATAGTGCCTTTTTTAGGCAAGGCTCAAAAGACAAACCCACCTCCTTAGAAAACAAAAATGGAAAAAAACTAATGGTAATGCTGCTCAACGCCAGAAGTCTAAATCTCAAGATGCAGGCACTTGATGCGGTCCTCAGCATGGAGAACATCGACGTCTGTGCAGTAACTGAAACCTAATTCAAGGCTCCGGAGAGCACCCCAGCGCTACCAGGCTATACCTCGTATCATGCTTTTCGGCCCCAAAACCCGGGCCAAACCACAAAGGGAGGGGGAGTGTCCATATTCATCAAGGACACCCACACCTCCAGGTTAGTAGCAACACATGAAGCATCAGAGACCATACAGGTGCAACTAACCATAGGCAAAACTGCTATACAACTGGTAGCATGTTAAAGACCACCCTCCCAATCTCAAGAACTCCACTCAGCCTTCCTGAAGACATTGGAGGATATGAATGTATCACAAAATACCATCATACTAGGAGACTTCAACTACCCAAACATAGATTGGGTACATTATTCTAGCTCTAATACCCTAGCCCAAAGGTTCCTGGAATTCATAAATTCAAATGCACTGGAACAACTAGTCACCTCACCCACTAGGGGAGATAATATACTAGACCTGATCATCACAAACATGGGGCCAAAATGCTCCACACCGGAAGTATACCCCTCACTAGTGAGATCTGACCACAAACTAATCACCCTGGATATACATATCCCACCTCCACCCCAGCACAAAAGACCACAGTGAAAAACTTCTCAAAAGCAGACTTCACTCTTCTTAAGACTGAGATGGTATCCTTTAAGCCCACTGTGCCAGTGGATACCACATCCCACAATGCCGAATCCTTCACAAATGCTTTTTATGGACATCTCCAAGAAAGCATGGATCATGCAATCCCAAACAAATCCAAGTCCCTCTCTACCAAAGGTAAGCGTCCTGTCTGGTGGACCTCAGCCATAAACAAATTGTATAACAAAAGAAGGAAGCTACTGCACGTCAGAGCAAAATCCCATGAAGGGAAGACATCTCTGATCAACATTAGCAGAAAACTATGTTCTCTCATAAAAACATCCAAGGCCAACTTTGAGAGAAAAATCGCTAAGGATACTAAAGATAACCACAAAGCCTTCTTCAGCTATGTTAGAAACCTGGGTGGAAACCCTCAGATATGCTCAGAGTTGGTTCACAACAACATAAAATACACTGAACCCACAGATATTGACAACATTCTGGCTGACAGGTTCAGTGCAAATTTCTCTCCTCCTTCACCCCCAAAAGAAGAAATACTTATCCCAGCTGAATGTAATCTCCCTGTCATCTCAGATGTCCAAGTGAGAACCGCCCTAAACAAAGCAAAAAACACAGCCTCAATGGGACCTGACGGTATCCCGGGGTGCGTGTTACGTGAACTCCAAGAGGAGCTAAACCCACACATAAAAATGCTATTTAACCTTAGCCTTACTTCGGGATATGTACCTGAAAACTGCCGTACAGCAACAGTGGTCCCACTCCACAAGGGGGGTGCCTTTACAGACCCTGGAAACTACCGCCCCATAAACTTAACCAGCCTGGTCTGCAAAGCTATGGAAAGAATCATTATGGAACTCATAAACAGGGACATAGGGGACCTACAGACACTTGACCCCACCCAGTTCGGCTTTGTAAAGGGCAGATCCTGCCTTTTAAACCTGGTTGACTTTTTCGAAACAGTCACTAGAGCCATTGATGAGGGCAAAGCAGTCCATACAGCATACCTGGACTTGGCTAAGGCCTTCGACACAATACCCCACTCAGGCATCATAGATAAGCTCAACAGCTTAAAAGTAAACCCTTATGTCACTAGATGGGTTGAAAACTGGCTAAAGGACAGAACCCATAAAGTTAAAATCACTGGAGCAATGTCAGACTCAAAGCCAGTCACAAGTGGTGTCCCACAAGGGATCTGTCCTGGGACCCCTCTTGTTCGGCATTTATTTCTCAGATGTTAAAGCAAACATGGGAGGGCTGTGGCTGACAAAGTTCGCAGATGACTGTAAACTAGGCGCCATAGTCGATACACCAGCAGACACACACATCCTACAAAAAGTTCTCACAGAAACGGACAACTGGTGCCGGAGTCACGGCCTTAAACTAAATGCCAAAAAATGTAGTCATCCCCTTTGGGAAAAACAAAGTACCCACAAATTATCACATAGACAGCAACCCACTGAGTACGGAAAAAGTAATCAGAGACCTAGGGACCCAAGTTGACAGCGACCTCTCATTTGACACCCACGTTGCCAAAGTGGTAAGAAAAACATTCTACCTTGCACACCTCATCATGAAGGGATTCACATCCAGATCCAAGGATGTCATTGTACCCCTACATTCCTCCCTCATCAGACCCATGATTGAGTACAATGCCCCATTTGGTATGTACCTCACCCGGCATTTGCAACAGCTGGAGAGACCACAAAAGTACCTCACCAAGAGGATCAAGGGTCTCCAACATATGTCTTATTCTGCCAGACTAAAGAAACTTCAGCTCTATTCAGTAGCATACCGCCTGCTCAGAGGTGATCTCTGCCTGACGTACAAGGCCATGTCCAATCAGGATCTGATGGACATGCTCCACCTCAAAAATTCCAAATCCATCAGGACCACGAGAGCTAAAGACTTGCTGGAGGGATAGATTCATAACCCAGAGACTTCCCATGCTTTTGAACGGGATCCCAGTTCGTATTAGGCAGAGCCCCTCACTGACTCTTTTCAAGAGAAATCTTGATGAGTGGATGGGAGATCGTAAGTTTACCCCAGGGGTCACATCTGTGCCACTACTAGACAGGGGCACAGTAAACGAATTCTATTATATAAGGGGACCTTCACTGTGTCACTACTAGACAGAGGCACAGTATTCTAAATTTATTCTGTACATTTTTTGTACCATTTCATGGGGTGGCAAAAGCCACATCACTATGGCTAGGCTTACAAATGCCCCAGGGCAGATAGCCTAGTACTATACTATGAAACTATGAAACTATAAAATAAAATGTAAGATTCCAAGATAACCAGCAACAGAATAAGACTGGTACTACACTTTAGATATCATCCAAATGGGACAAGAACTGCACAATCCCTTGTATATAATATTAAGATATATGTTGTGTCTAGCCTCTGCCACAGTTTATAATGCCTCTCATGTGGAATGATAGCTTATAGTCATCATGCACTCTGTTGTACTTGATAGTAATGCTGACAACTTTGACATGATGTCTATCTCTTCCCTCGACCATTGTAATAAAGCAAATGTTATATCTGTGACATCTGACTCACTTTGAGTAATTCACTGCTGGTTGTAAACTAGGAGCTGATCCCAATCTTTTTGAAAGTGGACAGATAGTGCTTTTTTGTGTTATACTGAGATCACACCCATCATACTGTCTTTAAAAGTCTGTCCTACAGTTATGCAGATGACAGCTAAGGCTCAGATTAAACAGGAACATGGCACATTGTTTAGGGATTTGGAGTTTGCTTCCATTCCACATCTCTTTTGCGGATTTGGAGAAGATTTATGACATTTCTCCCTGGTATATATTGTGAAATATCCTGTTGTATTATGTGCCACTGAAAAAAGCAAAGTATTCTATACATAAACACAGTAAAACATGTGACCACCCATAGCTTAGGAGAAGGCAAAGGATCAACAGTCTATTACTTTTTTCTGTATGTGGTTATTAATCCATTTCATTATTGACTAGTCTGTTCATGATTTTCTGAGGCAAGCCATAAAGATGCAACCAAACTTGAGACAATGTCTAAACTTGCGGGTTAGGCAGTGAGATGTAGTTAAAGCTTGAACAATGCCTGTCTTTGGGGACAGTATCTGTACTATTTGAGATGATGTCCTATTGACATCATGCAACCATGATATGCAGCATGTATTTATGTCAGTTAATGATGATTACAAAGAATGTGAGATAAAAATCAGCACTTAAAAATCTGTTGTTATTAAAGTATCTTACCATTGTGGATTGATCTAGTCCAGCAGGGTGAAGTGAACAACCATTTGCCCTTGTAACTGAGTGTTGGCAAAGGGAAGCATGACAGTGGACTTGATCAGTGACTATCTCCTCATTCCGGTTGCCATTTTCTGAACACTGCCAAATGAATTACAATAATAAGCATAATCTCCTTCTTCAACCAGATTCCATATCACAGAGAATTCTCTAGCCATAAAATCACAGCAAGCCAGATGTACAAACTTCTTCTTAAACTATAACCTTGATAAGTATTAAAAACACACTTCTCCCACAGTTCATAAAAGTCAGCATCAGCTACTGATTGCCCAGTAGTATAAGAGATACTGTTCATTCACTCTATACAGGATCGTCTTGTCCCACTGCAATTAGAAGAATGCATTCCTTTTACCTTGAACAAAGATAGTGCATCACAAACCCCAAAAATAAAATTAAATACAGATTAATTTTACAGTTTTCAAGATCATGGTGTCAGTCCTTTGAGCAATGAGACAGAATGAAAGCATGAACTTGGGAAATATATATTAAGGGTGAGGCTGAAAATTTTGGAGTTAGATTCATAGTGGTCTACTAGGCTAATGACCCTGGAGCTTTTACAAGACTAGCACATAGGATTACCCTAGCATCATACCACCCAACATTAGTTCCCAGCACCTCTGTGCAGTAGAGACACTGGAGTGATCCCCGGGGTGAATTTTCTATTTCCCATCCACTCATCAAGATTTCTCTTGATGAGGGCCAGTGAGGTGCTCTGTTTGACATGTATGGGAAGTCTATTCCATAGCATGGGCAGTCTCTGGGTTAAGAACCTGTCCCTCCAGCATGTTCTGTTGATTGTGGTAATGAGGTTAAGGTCTCTGGAGCATGTGGTGTGGAAGGATTTGGATTTCTTCAGATGTAGCATTTATAATAGAGCTGGGTCAGACATTGCTTTGTAAGTCAAGCAGAGATTGCCTCTAAGTAGGCGATATGAGACAGAGAATAATAGTTGGAGTTTTTTGAGTCTGTCCATATAGGACAGCTGTTTAAGGCCTAGGATCATCTTTGTGAGGTACTTTTGTGGCCTCTCCAGTTGTTGTAGGTGTCCAGTGAGGTACATGCTAAATGGGGCATTGTACTCGATGATTGGCCTAATGAGGGAAGAGTAGAGGGAGACAATGACCTCTTTCTTCCTGGATGCAACACCCTTAGTAATGAGATGTGGCATATAGAAGGACATTCTGACCACAGTGGCAATGTGGTGGTCAAAAGAGAGGTTGCTGTCAACCTGTGTTCCCAGATCTCATATAACAGCTTCTGTGTTCAGTGGACTACCATTGATGTGGTAACTCATGGGAAATGAATTTTACCCAAAGGGGATGACAACACATTTTTTGGCATTGAGCTTAAGGCCATGGTTCTGACACCAGTCGTTAGTCTCAGTGAGGCCTTTCTGCAGGATGTCAACATCACTTGGGGAGTTAATAATAGCTCCCAACTTGCAATTGTCTGCAATCTTTGTCTCTTTGTCAGCCAGAGTCCCTTCGTGTTGGCCTGAACTTCAGAGAAGTAGATGCCAAACAGGAGAGGACCCAGGACCGAACACTGTGGGACTCCACTCGTGACTGGTCAGCAGTCTGACTTGGAGTCAGCTACTTTCACACTGTGGGTTATATCTGTGAGCCAGTTTGCAACTCATCTAGAGATATAGGGGTTGATGCCTAGCTTAGTGAGTTTTTCTATGATTCCTGAGTGGGGAATGGTATGAACCACGTTGCTTTCATCCACAGCTCTGGTGGCTGACTCAAAGAAGTTGACCAGGTTGAGCAGGCACGATCTACCCTTTACAAAACCAAATTGTGTGGGATCCAGAGTTTGGAGATTCCCTATATCCTTCTTTATTAGGTCCATGATGAAGTGTTCCATAGCTTTGCATATCAGACTCATCAGGCTAATGGGGCAATAGTTCCCAGGATCTGTAGTCACTCCTCCTTTGTGGACAGGGATGACTGTAGCAGTGTGCCATTTGGTAGGGACAAAGCCTGAGGTAAGGCTGTGATTGAACAGGGCACACAGGAGGGGTGCCAGGTCACTCTGTAGTTCATGTAGAACACAGCCAGGGATATTGTCAGGTCCCATAGAAGCTGTATTCTTGGCCTTGGACAGTGCTGTTTTAACCTGTGCAGCAGTAAAACTGGGTGTCTAGCACTCTACTGGTATTGTGATTGGTCCTTTGGGGGGGTCAGAGGGGAAAAGATGGCACCGAATCTGTCGGCTCAGTATAGGAGGTACCATTGCGCAGTAGCTCAGAGCAAATTTGTGTATTACCGTGGAGATTCTTTACAGGCCTTGAAGTTGTCTTTAATATCTGCTGCAATTCTGTTTTCATAGCTGGCTTTAGAGGATTTGATGAGGGATCTCACCATTTTATTGAGGCTGATAAGGGAGTTTTTACAGTATTGGGACTTCACCTTATACCACATCAGTTACTTCCTTCTGTTGTAGAGTTTGTTTATGGCAGGGGACCACCTGATTGGCCTCCTTTTTTGGAGGAGAGCATCTTGGTTCTATTGGGTATGGCGAGATTCATGTGTAAACCACTAAGTTCTGAAAATAAAAACCTTACTGCAAACACAAACCAAGTAAGAAAACAAAAAAAAAAATCAGTGCCCCAAGCTTTGTTATGTTCTCTTCAATTTATTCTAATAACAAGTAAAAACATACCATAAAATAAGGCTCCACTGATCAGTTACATTGCTTTTAAGTCCAAGAAAGTTCTTGTAAACACATAACAACCAGTAATTCAGAGAAGTCAGTGTTACTGTTTGTTAAAAACACTAGAGCAGTTCAAAGTCATCCACATATCCCTTTCTTTCCATCCTAATAAAAATATAAATGTGTTGTAGCTTGTAGCAAATAAATGTATGAATACCTTATAAGGTGTTAAAAATCTGTAATATAAAGGTATTTTGTGTGTTTTTTTATTATTATTGCCATTTTATGTGTATGATTTTTTTTATTCTAATACTTCTTTCACCTTTCCAAGGCTTTTAGTCTTAACACACATTACTGAACACAGATCATTTAAATCAAGCCAGCTACCAGCATTCAAGGACAGTTGCTGCTGGAGTTCTGCTTTTTCCAGTCTAAGACTCCAAGGTCCCCCCTCTTTTTTGTTGGTTAACCTGCTCTAAAACCACAAATTTAAATTTGAATATGTTTATACAATGCATTAGTTGTCCTTTCTTTCCGCATGTCATATGTATGTTCATATATTTTCTCTTTTATGGTACACTCATTTTCTCTAACAGCAAAAGTGGAGCAGTCCTGGCACATAGCTACATACACCACTCCCTTTGTGGAACAATCAAACTTACCCATCATCTTTATGTGTCTTCCTCTTATCTTAATCTGTTGGGTTTCCTGAACATATTTACAGTAAGCACACTGCCCACATTTTCTCATTATGTTAATAGTTTGTTTTGTTTCGCTAGGCCTCTCCAATAGTTGTTTCATGATGACCCCCTTACAGTACACTATGGTTGGTTTTTCCTCTAAAATATTCCTACATGTTTCTTCTTCCATAACAATAGACAAATTCTTTTGTATTATTCCTTTTTTATGATAGCTTTCTATAGAAAAAGTTGTTAAAAGTGCATGTTTAAATCTGTTTTATTTGTTACTATCACCTAAACTTTCAATAACTGGTCCATCCTCCTCTTGTATTGATGTGGCATGTATTTACAGGAAGCCTACATACTCAAACTCTCTCTTACACTACATAAGTCACCATCCCATAACCCATAAGTGAGCAGTGGTTAAAGGCCAATTTGTAAGAGCAGCTAGGATGGTAACAAAGGAAGAACATTTTTTAGAAGAATGTGAAGTGTTAAGAGGGATGTTTGAAAAAAGAGGTTACCGACCAAACTTGATAGATAACTTATACCAAGAAGTAGTGAATAAAAGAAACAGGGGGCACTTTAACCTTATTTTACACTCAACATCAATATAAGAGGAGTGCTACAAACCACAATACATTTATATTTTTATTAGGATGGAAAGAAAGGCATATGTAGAATGTGTTTTATCCCTTTAGATGGGGCTGCCTTTGGCATCACATGGCTGGTTAGGACCTGAAATAAAAACAGGGAAATGAACTGACTTAAACTATCTTTGAAAAAGCCTCTGAAGCAGAGAGACAAAAGCACTAGGATTTAAACTTTTTTTTTGGTTACTGACACTTTGCTTTTACAAGAATTGCTTTGGACTTTGGACTTAAACAGCACTACAGGTATTTTTCACCTGCTTTTAAAAGAACTGCTCTGGTATTTTTAAGAAACAGTAACACTGACTACTCTGGATTACTGGTGGTTTTGTGTTTATAAGAACTTTCTTGGACTTAAAAGCAACATCACTGATCAAAAGAGCTTTGTTTTAGGGTATGTTTTTACTTGTTATTAGCATAAATTGATGAAGGGAACATAGCAAAGTTTGGGGCGCTCATTTTTTTGTTTTCACCAATGCATTTGTCTTCGTGTTCGTACAGTGCATTGGTGTATGATACGGCGGTCTTGCAGCTATTCTCCATTAACATTGGCGCTGTCAAGTTAGCCACCTCTGTTTTTAGAAGCTCAAAGTTAGCTTTGGAGAAGTTTGTGGTTACCTTTGTGGGGGGGGGGGGTGGCTACCTTTGTGCGGGGGGGGGGGGTGGATTTCCAAGGTGATTTGTTTGTGGTCAGATTGAACCAGGGAAGAGTTGACTATTGGTGCTGAGCAACGGTCGCCCATGTTAGTAATGACCAGGTCAAGGATGTTGCTTCCTCTAGTGGGGGTAAGAATGAGCTGGTCCATGGCATTGGAATTAATGAATTCCAGGAAAAGTTGGGCAAGTGTATTGGTACATGAGTAGTTTACCCAGTTAGTGGAGGGGTAGTTGAAGTCACCCAGTATGAGAGTGTTAGGTTGGACCCTAATATTCTCCAGTGTGCTTAGGAACATGGAATGTGAGTCTTGGGACATGGTTGGGGACATATAGCATGCTACAACCTGAACTGCTGTCTTATCCAATGTTAGCTGCACCAGAATTATCTCTGCTACGTTATACTTGGCTACCAGTCTGGTGATGTGTGCATCCTCTATGAATATGTAAACACTACCACCTTTGGAGCTTCAGTCCAAGTTCTGGGGCCAAAGTGTGGATGAGTTATAGTCTGGTAGTGCAGGGGTACTTTCTGCTGCATTGAACCAGGTCTCTGTTTCAGCAAAGATGTCGATGTTCTCCATTTTAAGGAGTGCTTTGAGCAAGTGCATTTTGAGATTCAGACTTCTATCATTGAGCAGCATGACCCTCAGATTGCATTTGTTTGTAGCTGTTACAGTGGTAATTTGGTCTTTGGAACACAGCCTAAAAAGGTACTATGGGGTGGCAAGAGCTTTGGCCAGTATCCTGAAGCCCAGGGTTGACAGATGCAGGCCATCTCTGGCAAAACATTGAGGTCTGTCAGTCATGTCATCCCAGGCAGACAGGTACTGGATCCCCTGGAATGACACCAGAAACTTAGCCAATTGTTGAAAACAATCATTTTCTGCTTGTACTGTTGTATCATTTTGGGTGATGGTAGTATGCTACTCAGGGGTAGCATACCCACCTGGGATACATAATCCGATTGCTTCTCCATGTCTCTTTTAATGAAGTCCAAGGAAGTATGACTCAGGTCATTCACACCCACGTGTACAATGACAGAGTCTTATTTGTACCTTTTGTTGAGGGACCTGAGTGTGTGCATTATGTGGCGGATCCTGGCACCTAATAAGCAGCTGACTGTTACTTTCTCCTTACTTAACCTAGTGAGTGGGACATCAGTGTGCCCTTCTATTGAGTTGCCTATGACTAGTGTGTTGGGCATGCTGTTTTGCCTTAGAGGCTTTGGTTGAGTGGCACACTGTTTAGGAGAGTTATGTGTCTCATGATTAGTGTTGTTTTGTGGTGGTCAAGTGCGTTTCTGCATTGGATGCCTCTGCTGTTTGGGTAGATTTTTATTGAGAGCCTCCATGAAGGTGGGTGTGTGGTTTGTGTTTTTATGTGAAGGAAGTGCTGGTGTGTGTTCTGCAGGGCTATGTGTTCTATGTGGTTTGGTGCAAGTTTTGACCTTCTCCTCTTGACCAGCTATTCCGGTCCTGGCTGGAGACTGTGTGGCTTTCAATTTGAATATATAAGTGCATCTCTCACAAGTCTGAGTGTTGGGAGGTAAGAGGTGAGGGTTGTCAATGTACATGAGCCAGTTGCTACATTGCCTCAAGATGCCCAAGTTCACTAGGTTAATAGGAGAAACCACAGGGAACTGACCTATAGACATGCCTTGTGGGGTGGGCATTAATAATAAGAACTGGAGCTGTTTCCTTGTAGAATGTTTAGTATTGGTAGCCCTTTTGTGTGCTACAATAATTGCTACAAGAAGTCGGGTAAAGTACTAGACTAATAATCTAGTAAAGGTGCAGGAGAGGAGAGAATAAGCAGATCTAAGGGAAAAATTGAAGAGCAGACATTTTGACACCACTCAGAAGCCCACAAATAGTCCTGGATACAGCAAATCTGTATCTGGACTAGACTAGTTACAGGATAGCTGGGAAATAAGTGCAAATGTGAGCGTTTAAACCAGAAAGTTGAAAGAGATGGAAAACTACCTAAATTGCCAATAAACTATAATTTCTGTGCCAGAAACTACTCCTCTTTTGGTAGATAGGTTACCTAGTGCTTATCACTCCCAGTGATAAGCTAGAAGGCTTCCCTCTAACACAGAAAGGCTTGGGAGGGGCTCAGAAGCTTGCAAATAGTCCTGGATACAGCAAATGTGTATCTGTACAAGACTAGTTACAGGAAAGGCAGGAAACAAGCTTAGAAGGATTCCAAGATGGCTGCCGACTAGTCTAGTCCTTACTCTCTGAGCTCCTCACAGCTATTTAACTTTTGGTTTTTTTTACAACTTTACATCAACCTTTTTCCTCAAATTTTTATACTAAAAGATTTTATAAATCTTTTTCTACGCATTTGGATTATTTTTTCTTCTGGAATTATTATCCTGGGATTTATTTTACCTCAGAACATTCTTGGTCTCTCTGCTGCTGGGACTCCTACTGCTCCAGTCTGTTCCTGGTTCCTGGTATCCTGTTAACTGCATTCCATTTCTGGGCATGGCTACAAAATCTGACTCCATGGAGACTCAGCCTACAAAGGCCAAATATACTTCAATGCTCTCTCCTGAAAAAGATTCAGGTTCAAAAAGACTGAAATCATCTAGACAACCTACAGAAACTTTTAATGTAAGTAATAAAGATTTAAATGGCTCAAATTTCCTTTTAGAAGAACTAAAAATAGCATTAAAACCAATCCAAAGTGCTATACAAAACTTTTCAGAACAGTTTACAGACTTTAGTAAATTTTTAAAGCAAATAAACAATAGTATTGTTACTATTGAAAATAAAATCTTAGCTTTGGAGGTTAAAACAGACTTATTGGAAAGTGACTTTAAATCTAGAGATAAAACTGTTTCAGATTTACAAGCTAAAATATTGGATCTGGAAGCCAGGAGTCGAAGAAATAACATCATTATTCGTGGTTTACCTGAATCTTATGACAATAAAAACTTGTTATCTGTGACTAAAAATATCTTTGAAACACTGTTAAATTGTGAAGCTTCTTCAAAATCTATAATTGTAGAGAGAGCACACAGAGCACTGCGTACAAAGCAAGATTCTTCCACACCAAGGTTAATTTATACTAAGTTACTAAACTTTCAAGACACTTTCCAGATCCTAGAAACTGCTAAAACAAAGAAACAATTCATATGGAAGTCTCACAAACAAGGGCGCCCGCAGGCAGGTGCAAGGGGGTGCACTTGCACCCCCCTGGAATCCGCTGACAAGTTAATCATTTCATTTAAAAAAAAAAAGTTTTTTTTTTTTTTTTTTAAGGCGTTCTTCTTTAAGAAGTCCAGTAGCAGGCGTGCTGACATCATCGCGCGTTTGCGAGCGGGAACTGAACAGTTTAGAGGATGCTGAGCCTGTGACATCATCGCGCGGGAGCTAAACAGACAGTTTAGAGAACCTTACTGAGGATGGGACCCTTGCAAGTGAGCGGGAACCGAAACGGACAGAAGATGGGACCCTTGCGCGCAGGAACCGAAACGGCCGGAAGATGGGATGCTTTAGTGGAGCGGGAACTGAAATGGGCAGCTTTAGTAAGGTAAGTGTGTGTGTGTGGAATTTGTTTGCTAGGGGGATATAAAATCCAGGCATATAAATTGGTGTTGTAGCGTTTGGATCTTGGAGTGTTGTTTGAGTTATCCTGCCTACTTTATCTATTTCTTCTATGTTCTCTAATATGTTACCTGTACTTTTCTGGAGTGATTTTGCAGTCTTTAGTCGCCAGTAGACTTTTTCATGCAACTGTGCTTTGTGGAGTGAGTTAATTGTTTATTCAGCTTGCAGATATACTGCTGTTTATCTTTTATATCCATTTCCATAAGTTTAGGATAGACCGTGAGGCTCACTGAACACACTCTCCTGTTGTGGCTGCTTTCTGTCTTTCTGCAATACGATTATTTGCTTTGTGCATAAAACGTTTAAGTAGCATTCAAACTTTGCGATTGTTTTGCCTATCTAATTTCTTGGAGTAGCTAATGTTTTTAAGTCAGCCATTTGACGCAGTGTAATCAAATACTTGAGAAAGGACTACTGTAGGTGTTCCTTGACAAGAGCATTGTGGTACAAAAGTGCACACGGTTGAACTGTATTCCTCAAAATTTTCGTCCGATGGTGAAGTTGCTGTGACCACTACTGTAATAATTTACCTGCGAACAAAGTGCAGTCATTTGTATATTATGTAATTTTTGTGAATGATGGCCTTCGGTTGAAGGGGTATATAGAAATAAAACATTTTACAGAGTAGGTAACGTCACCAAATAACTAAGTGATAAGCAAGCTGGTGTGGTGGATGCAAACATTACTTATCAAATGATCATAAATCTATTACAAGTCTATAGGGTCTTGAGCTTTTTTCAGAATGTCAGTTTATGCACTGAGGAGTAATATAATATAGCCATGGGATGGGCATGTCAGTAGCAGTTCAGATTTTTTGGGTTATTACTGAAAGGCAAGGAAGAAGTAATTACACTTTCCCTTTTTCCGTGATTTGTGATGCTTTGCGTAAGTTTATACTTAACAGTGGAACATGGTTTGATCTCCATGTGGTTGTAGGACTGAGAAATAAGTAATTAAGTTCTTACATTTGGCAAGCAGAAAAAAATGTAGTCACATGGGTTCTAAAGAAACTTATCGGTTTACATCATTTGGTTTGTTATGTAACATTCCCTGGCTGCTAAGGGCAGGAAGTACATTTTGTATTTTTTCTAGACTAATCTTGAACAATTTTCCCCTAAAACTTCTTTATCTATCCTTGGTTTCTATTTTTGATTATTTAGGCATTCTGTCTTAGTGGAAATGCAGGATATAGTGGACTTTAAGTATGTGTCTGAGACAGGAAAGACAATAGTTTTGGTTGGTAACTTGCCATCACCCAGAATAATGCCAAAATTCAAGGGCAAGACTATTGACTTCAGTAATTTGGCTTAGTAGCTGATGTAATTTTAGGGGGATCCGGTATGTGTCTGTTTTGGAATGGGATGACCAAAAGACACTCCTGCTTTGCAAAAGATGGTCCCGCACCTCTCTTACCAATGCTTTTCCATTCTGGCTAAAGCATTTGCTGTTTCCACAATGCCCTTTTTATGCAGATCTGCCTACTCAACATTCTTATCTACATAATTCTAACTCACTGAACACATTGAGGTGGCTGTTCTGAATCCCAGAAAGTGAACTAAATGATGACTAAGATTGAGTCACTTCTGCATCTCAAATACGCACACATATGTGTAGTAAAAACACTTGGTTTCAGAAAAGTGAAAACACCACCCTCTTTTCCTGGGTTATGCATTCAGGTTTGCAGGTAGCTGTGAGGGAGTGTGTCAGTCTTTGAAATCCTCCCATGAAGGTAGACACCGTGTGACAATAATTTTGAAATTTTGGCAATCCAGGTCAGTATATAGCTAGCTACAAAGTGGTAGTTGATTTTGTTTATATCATCCTCCGTGTCCTCAAAGACCACAATATCTGCCTTAATGCTATAACTGCTGTTCTTGTAAACCTTGATACATTTATTTAGGTAACATTAGAAGTTATGTGATCCTATCTCGCCTACATTCTGACTGATGGGGTTCGGAGCCGATCCCTCGGCTCCGACTCGGCACGCTTATGCCAAAGAGCGAAGTCTCTTATTGGCTGAGCTTACTATATCCCAGGATGCACCACTACCAGTCCCCCAGATCTCGTTTGCCGCTAACTAGCAAAGACGTGGTCTCGAGCTGGCTGAGCTAAGTAGTGTCTTTCACTAACTTTTTCTGTCAGAAATTTGCTAATTCTTTAACAAAAAGCTGTTTTAACAGCTACTCTGTGCTGTGTGTGTGTTTTGAAAACTTTTTGTAAGAAAATTTGTGTGTGATTGGTGTTTGTTCGGTACAGGCTCCCTTCATCCATAGGGCCTTTCCTGTTGGTTAATCCCTTTGAACCTTAGGGGTTCTTGGATTCCTGTATACTTTATTCACTGTTGTATGTCTTCAGTTGGCCTTTATTTTAATTGGCTATCATTGTAAACGGCAAGTTAATCTTATAGGGTCAGTCTTTCCCAACAAAGTTTTGTCTGTGAGAGAGTACTCAGTTTTTCTTATAATGTCTCAGGCTCCTAGGCCTTCGGGCTTCAAAAAATGCACTAAATGTAGTTTTAAAATGTCTATCACGGATGACCACTCTCTGTGTGTATATTGTTTGGGCGCCAAACATTTGCAGGAGTCCTGCAGCGTGTGTCACGCTTTTTTCTCGAGGGTCCTCCAAGAGAGGAAAAATAAGCTTATTTTGAAAGGCCTTATAAAACCCTCTTTTGAAGAAGCTTTAGCATCCTCTCCTTCTCCTGCTAAAGAAAGGCGTCGGCTCCGACCAGTCCGTCGGACCCGACCGCCAAAAGACATAGGCAGGCTTCTCCTTCGGCTCCAAGGACTTCGGAGCCGAGGGCGGAACGGTCTGCCTCGATGCCTCCAGTCTCGACTCCTCTGGCTTCGGAGCCGATGGCTGGGGCATCAAGAGGCGGGTCACCTTCATCGGCTCCACTGGTCTCGGAGCCGATGAAGGTTGTCCGCTCAGACACTTCCTCCTCGGCGCCTAAGTCCTCCTCGGCACCGATGGAAACTAGTTTGGGTATTCCTTCGGCGCCGATAGTCATCGAGTCGCCTCGGAGCCAGTCCCCTAGCCCCTTGGGGCCGTTGGAGAGGCCAACTCGAACCCGTTCAGTATCCTCTAGGTCATCAAGGATGTCAGATTCGGACATAGACAGGGTGCTCCAAAGACTGTTCCAGTCCCCAGTCTTTCAAAAATTTGTTTCGGCTCCGACCCAATTGGCTTCAGAGCCGATAGCCCATGCCATTGCCATTCCTCCTCCGACCGCTTCGGCTCCGTCGGAGCAGGTGCTGTTGGAGCCAGTGGAGATCCTAGGGTCGGCTCCGACCCTTACTCCAACCCCGGCCTTCGGGTCCGAGTTTGGCACGCGGACTTCTTCGGCCGGACCCGGGGGTGACGTTTCGGGACCTATGCTGTCGGTTCCGAGCCTCCCTCTTGGTGCTTCGGCTGCGGGACTTCCGTCTGCTATCATGGCTCCGGGGACCGGACATTCCCAGGATTCTGGGGGTCCGGCTTTCAGAGCTATGAGGAGTGCCTTGGCCAAGTCTTCTTCGGCCATCTCTCCGGCTTTACCGGCACCTTCCCTGGGCGTGGAGACTGGGTCTTTGGCAGTTCCCCTGTCCCTAGGCAGCGGAGCCCCGGGGCCTGAGGTTACCCCCACTGAGGGTTCCCCTCCTCCTGAGGGTTCTTCGGAGTTGTCTTCAGAGGAGACCCCAAGGAAGAGATCATGCAAGAGGAAGCACATGGACTGCCCCGAGTCTCTTACATCGGACACTGATCTTGATGATGCGGAGGGGTCCCCGAAGTCGTCCTCGGATGACGTCTCATTCGCAGACATTTTAGAGATCCTCAAGAAACGAGGCGGCTGGATATCCAAACCCCCCTCTGCTGATGAGTCAGTGCTTCTCAAGGCCTTTGGGGCTCAGCCCTCCGCCTCCTGGGTGTCTCCGCCCTTCGACGAGCTCCTGGATTTGGTTTGTCGGAGGGTGTGGGAACATCCAGATACTGTGGAACCAGTGCCTTCTCGCCCTAACAAATTTTTGTCTGCCCCACCCGAGAAGGAGTTCTTGACAAAAGGCGTGGCTGTAGATGCCATGGTGGTGGCATCTGCTACACAACAGGACGCGGCAGAGGCTTCAACGTCCGTCCATCCTCCTAATAAGGAGTCTAGGAGCATGGACCGCACGGAAGCGCACCCTGACTTCAGCGGCCTTTACACTAAGGTCCCTGAATTATTTGGCACATTTTACCAGGCTACAGAGGGATCTGGTCAAGGAGCTGTCAGATTCCCTCTCAGGTAACCTACGTGAGCAGCTAGCCCAGTCGGTTAGCTCTCAGTTGGCAATCCTTACCTCGATTTCTAACTCGTCCATGAGGCTCATTTCATATGCGGCCGAAGGGGCGGGCAGAGCGGCAGGCACAGGCGTGGCTCTACGGAGACAAGCCTGGCTCCATTTGTGTCATTTTGCGGAGGCCTTCAAGTCTTCCTTCGCCGACGCTCCCTTTGATGGGTCCTCTTTGTTTGGACCTAAGGTTAAAGACACTCTTACCTGCTGTGAGCAAGAGGGAAAAACTTTATCTGCCGTAGGTGCACGTTATTCCACTCCCTTTCGGCCTTATCCCAAGGCTAAAGGAGGAGGGAAGATGTGGTTCTGCAAATCACGTAAGTTTTTTCCTCAACAGCAGGAAGATTCCCCTTCCAGAGGCAGAGGACGGGGAAATTTTTCTGGGAGACGCCGTCCCAGAGGCGGCAGAGGGCCCCGCAATTCTGGAGACCGCGAGTCCTTTCGTGGCTCTTCAGCCTCCCACACTTCATGAGGGATTGCCCGGCTGTGCTGCGCTGGAGCCAGTCGGGTGCCATTTTGCCAAGCACCTAAAAGCCTGGGAGTCCATCACTCAGGACAGATGGGTGCTTCGGATTATTGCCGGAGGTTACACCATTCCCTTCACACACTCACCCCCACCGTCCAAAAAAATCCCGGACCCACCACCCAGTCAAAGGGAAATTGCAGCCGCAGAAGCGTCAAAGCTGCTAGAAAAAGGAGTCATCCAACTGGTCCCCACAGACCAGATCAGATCCGGAAATTACTCAAGGTTCTTTTTAGTGCCAAAAAAGACAGGGGACCTGAGACCAATATTGGATCTCAGCAAACTAAACCAATCCGTCATGAAATCCAAATTCCGAATGGTCACTTTACAATCCATTCTCCCATTGTTGGAGAAGGATGTTTGGATGTGCTCCATAGATCTCAAGGACGCCTATTATCACATACCGATACATCAGGCATCCAGGAGGTATCTGCGCTTCAGCCTGGGAGACAGTCATTTCCAATTTTGTGCACTGCCCTTTGGTCTCACCACAGCCCCCAGGGTGTTCACCAAGTGTTGGCAGTAGTGACTGCTCACCTGAGGAGTCTTGGATTCCAAGTGTTTCCCTATCTGGACGACTGGCTCCTGACTGCCACCACCAGGCATCTACTGATGGACAACCTCAAAGCCACCATCTCCCTGGGTGCTACCCTGGGAATTACATTCAATTGGTCAAAGTCTGTCTTGCTGCCCTCTCAGCGCATAAGGTTCATAGGAGCAGAGATAGACTCAAAATTGATGCGTCTTTCTTCCTACCGAAAGGATTCAAACTTTACAAGGTCAAGTTCAAGCCCTGCTTTCAAGATCCAAAGCCCCAGCCAGGATGGTCCTGCAACTTTTAGGTTCGATGTCTGCCACGGTTCTCCTAGTTCCACTGGCAAGATTGCACATGCGGATTCTTCAGTGGCTGTTATCGACTCAATGGTCCTTTCAGAATCTCCCCCTCAATCACCCCATTATGATTACAGAAACGTGCAAACGGGACCTCCGCTGGTGGCTTCAGCCATCCAATCTGAATCAGGGAAGACCTTTTGTTATCCCCCCTCCGGTGGCCACCCTGACGACGGATGCCTCCCAGACAGGGTGGGGGGGGGCATTGTCTGGGCAGGTTAGTTCAGGGTTCTTGGCTTCCAGACGAAACCTTTCTCCATATCAATGTATTGGAAATGAGGGCTGTACTTCTGTCCCTACAGGCCCTCCACAAGTTTCTCCCTCAAGGCATTATCACTATCCACACAGACAACATGTCGGTGGTCTGGTATCTAAACAAACAAGGAGGGACCAGATCTTACCCCCTTTGCAGAGAGGCCATGAGGGTGTGAGAATGGGCTGTAGCTACCAACCGTTTCTTGGTAGCGACCCACATTCCAGGGAAATCCAATATATTGGCAGACAGATTAAGCAGGACGATTCTCTCTCCTCACGAGTGGTCCCTGAACAAAACAGTAGCAGCTCAGGTTTTCAGAAGATGGGGGACCCCGTGCTGCGACCTATTTGCAACACCACAACACGCAAAGTGCAAAAGGTTCTTCTCCTTGACTCCACATCAGGGGGAGGCAGCTATGGATGCTCTGGTCCAACCTTGGCCAACAGGACTACTTTATGCCTTTCCTCCAGTTCCACTTCTCCCCAAAGTCATCCAGAAAGCTTCTCAATTGAGGTCCACAATGATACTAATTGCTCTGCACTGGCCTCGTCAGGTATGGTTTCCCTACCTGAAGAAACATGCTGTGGACGATCCTTGGTTTTTGGATCTAACTCCAGATCTGCTGATTCATCAGTCGGGATGACAACACCAGTCCCTTCACACTTTGAAATTGACAGCTTGGCTCCTCCACTTCCGACTTTAGTCAGAAATCACACCTTAGACCCGGAAGTTATTCACATTTTATCTTCGGCCCACAAACCCACCACTAAGAAATTGTACCTCAGTAAGTGGAAGAGGTTTGCTATCTGGGCTCAACTCAGGGGCTTAGACCCTATCACTGCCCCGATACCAGAGGTTTTGAAATTTTTAACATCCTTGTTTAATCAAGGATCTTCAGTCTCTACTATTAAAGTCCAACTAGCGGCTATCTCTAAATTTCACGAATCCATGGATCCACCGTTGATGAGCAGCAGATTATGCAAAACTTTCATTAAAGGTGCTGGGCCGTTAAGACCCCCAGTTTTTCATCCTGCGCCTCCGTGCGATCTTGATTTGGTACTTCGTGCCTTAACATCTTCCCCTTTCGAACCGGCTGCTACTTGTGAGTTAAAATATCTGTCTTGGAAAACTGCCTTCTTAGTTGCAATTACCTCTGCAAGAAGAGTTTCAGAGCTTCAAGCCCTATCTATCAAACCACCGTACTTGATTTTTCACAAGGATAGAGTATCACTTAGGCCTAACCCATCTTTTGTCCCAAAGGTTTGTTCTAATCTCTGTCTCCAACAATCTCTAGAGCTACCAGTTTTCTTTCCAAAATTCTCCAACGAAGCGGAGTACACCCTCCATAAATTGGATGTTCACAGGCAATTGCGTTTCTATTTAGACAGGACTCAGCAAATTCGAAAATCAGACCAGTTGTTTGTGTCCTTTTCAGATAATAAATTGGGTAAAACCATCACTAAAGCTACTATCTCCAAATGGATTAGAGATTGTATAACTCAGGCTTATTCCTCTTCAAATAAGCAACTTACAACATCTATCAAAGCTCACTCTACCAGAGCTATGGCTACTTCTATTGCTTTTCATTCCAAGCTCGCTATTTCTGAGATTTGTGCTGCGGCTACTTGGTCCAACCCGCACACTTTCATTTCCCACTATAAATTGGATGTGGCATCTAAAGGGCGAGCATCATTTGGTTCCACGGTACTCAGGAGTGTTTTCCAGTGAGCCACCCAGGATTCAGGTGCTAGGACGCTGTCCCATCAGTCAGAATGTAGGCGAGATAGGATCACATAACATCTTTTAGTTATGTACTCACCATAACTTCAGATGTTTGGGATCCATCTCGCCTACATTCCTAATACCCACCCTCCTTCCCCCTGCCTTGGAGATCAGAAGAGATTGAACGGTTTTGAGTTCTACTGTTTTTTATCTTGTTTCATCTGACGATGTTATATAAGCAGCATGTGTGTCTGTGTATGTATGCGGACAAACTAGATCTGGGGGACTGGTAGTGGTGCATCCTGGGATATAGTAAGCTCAGCCAATAAGAGACTTCGCTCTTTGGCATAAGAGTGCCGAGTCGGAGCCGAGGGATCGGCTCCAAACCCCATCAGTCAGAATGTAGGCGAGATGGATCCCAAACATCTGAAGTTATGGTGAGTACATAACTAAAAGTTAACCTACAATAAACTATCTCATTTTCAATATATAATGGAAAGCATGTCCAGTGCTTCCTTGACTGCGCAAATGCAAACTACCTAGAACACATGATAAACATCCCAACTAGGGGACAGAATATCCTAAATGTTTTCTTTCACAGGTATTATTCTCCATTGTCATATCAGTCCACAAGATTTTCACATAAAAGATCTGTAGGTGCCCCTCCAAGCAAATAGGCAACTTTTCAGGGACCTGTCTAAAGCAAAATGTGTGCAGCTGCTTAGTGACCCAGATAATTTCCCTACCCAGACTGACCCTAAAAATATAGCCAAAGCTTTTACTTCTGAATTATGCTCTCAACTAAATAGCTGTCTAGAGAAAGCAATGCCTGCCCTGTACCAAATACTCAGAGAATCTTAAAATCAAACCTTTATGGTGGAACACTGGTGTAAATAAACTCTATCTTAAAAAAATAAAAAGAAAGCTGTAAATCCTTATAGGCAGTCGCATGGAGAGGATCATTATGGAACTCATAAATAAGGACATTGGGGACCTACAGACGTTGGATCCTACCCAATTCGGCTTTGTAAAGGGCAGATCATGCCTCTTGAACTTGGTCGACTTCTTTGAGACAGTCACCAAGGCCATTGATGAGGGTAAGGCAGTTCACACAGCCTACCTTGACCTTGCTAAAGCTTTCGACACAATACCCCACTCGGGCATCATAGAAAAGCTCACCAAATTTAAATGTAAACCCATATGTCACAAGATGGGTTGTAAACTGGCTCAAGGACAGAACCCACAGAGTTAGAGTTGCTGGTGCCATGTCAGACTCCAAGCCGGTCACAAGTGGTGTCCCACAGGGCTCAGTCCTGGGCCCCCTCTTGTTCGGCATCTATTTTTCAGAAGTGCAAGCAAACATAGGAGGATTGTGGCTGACAAAAAATCTGGACAAGCATTTAAGTTGCTAAATAATGACAGACATTTGAGTTTTAGATGTCATATCCTTTAGAAAAATGCATATTAACATAAATACTGTTATTCTAGCAATGTTCTAAGTTCATGAGAGCAACATTTATAATCTGCTCCTATTTATTTTAGGCTTTGTCCAGATTTCTTGCACTTAAGGGGTTGAAGTGTGTGTTAGAGAGAATGAGATGGCCTAGAGTTAGCAGGTGGAATTTATTTTCAAGTGCATTTTCAAGGAATTGTGAGCTTCAAGGGAAGAGAATTTTACTGCTGCTCATACCAAGCCTGCTTAAAATGTGCAACTGTTTTGTTTAGCAAATGGTATCACTATTGTGGTATAGAATTTTTAAAGCAGCACAGCAGGTAACATACTTGCATCTTGATACAGAGGGCTACAGGTTCTACTCCCGCAACATGTAGATTTGTAATTTAAGGGGGTGTATGTCCTCCTTTGGATGAGATGCCAAATAACTATTTTTCAGCTTGCCACCCATTCCCTATTGCAATATACCAGCTTGCCATTTTTATAATATAATGTAGGCAATTTATTCTTCAAGGGCAGCAGGCATTGAATTTGTAGATGAAACACTGAAATATAAAGTTGTTTTCTAGCAACAACCTCTTCACTGGTTTCAGATCTCTTTAATGTGGAATTATTCAGATGAGTTTTACTTCTGCAAAGATTCTGCATATTGATTGATATTGGTGGACTGTATGACAGATGTTTGAATAGAGTGGCCCTTTACGGTTGAAATGTTCTGAACTGGGCAGGCTGTCATTATTGGGTCATATGACTTGTTTCTTTGCTTACAGGAAAAATGTTCAGAACTATAAATTTAAAACACACTCTAACAAGTGGTGCTGTATTATACAAGGAATATACTTCAATTATTATATAGTATAACTAATGCAGTCAGGAAAGTGAATCAAATAACTTTTGCATGGTTCTAAAAATGTGTGCAAGGAGCCTATGATTTGAAAACAGCCCAAAGGTAAACTTACCCTGCCACTGGCCAGATGCATTTTCTTTGAATGATGGTTTCAAAGGTAGAGAAGTTTTAATGCTAAGGCTCTTTTCATTGTAAGACTATTGCTTTGTTTAGGTTTAGTAAATGTCTATCAGTGTTTGTGCTATAAAATTTTAAATAAAAGTTGTAAATGAAATCCAAATATCTGTAATCATTGTAGAAGTAAGGCATAAAACAGTATGCACACAGAGATTTGAACAGTGTCTATGACAAATGGGGAAAAATAGCCAAGTAATGGGACACTGGAATGGCTGCGTGGATGGGGGTGGGGGTGTGGCCATGTGGGCGGGGTCAGCAGAGGGGTTGGGCTGTGTGGGTGGGGCTTGAGTTTGCACCCCCCTGCAAAAAATCCTGCGGGCTCCCTTGCTCACAAACTATCATTTTCCCAAGATCTTCCTGCACAGATCAAATTAAATAGACAAAAACTAGCCCCCTATTGTGCTGACTTGATAAAAAGAGGGATTCGATTTCGAATGGCATATCCTAATACCTTGTCTTTCACAGCTAATGACAAAAGATTTGTATGTTCAGATCCTAAAGATGCAAAAGACATTTTTCTTAAAACATTTAAAAAGCTTCCTGACACTGTATCTTAATATTCTACTGTTAAAGAACTACAATAAGGTTTGATCTTTTCTTTTCTTTAATATGACAGTATTTGTGTTACATGATTTGTAATTCTGGTGTGACATAATTATATTACCTTAAGAACTTGTCATGTAATTTACACATGATGGATTTGGTGTGACAGTGTGCAGTGACAGGATATATGCTTGTTAGATTTGTGTGGATTAACAGAAGCATTTAAATTCCTGTATTTACTTTTTTCTTTCTCTCACATATGCTTGCTGTGTAAATAGATAATATGTTAATTTTACTACAAGCTTTGGAGTTACAGCCTTCTGTGTAAGCTAAATGATTTTTGGAGGGAAAACATTCCATCTCAACATTCTAGCAAGAAAATCTTCCCCTCAGAGTTCCAGCTGATGCTCTGCATGAACATGCGCACACTACAGTCTCTCTGAGATGGATGGTGATGTCATCATTTGTGAGGAAAGAAGGACAGTTTCAAATACACAAGTCTGCTTGTTTTCAACAAGTATTCAATAGCACTAACTTTTTAATAGGTCTGGCTATTATTTAAAGTGTTTTCTCTTCATAAATGAAGGTTGCTTTTTAAATTTAAACAGATTCATGTCACATAATATATTCAGTGACTTTTAATGTGTCTGCATGACTTCAAAGCAAGCTGCTACTTTCATAAAGCAGAGTGAAAATGTTTCTGGAAACAAATGAACAGGTTAGTTTTATATATTAAAATTCTAAAGGATGTGTAAAGAAATGAACATATTTTCCTATTCAGAATATTTTTTCATACAATATTTTATATTATACTGAAGTGTTTAATTTGACAAATGTTACAAAGTATACCTGTTCATATGAAAGTTTCATGTTCTTTCTATTCTCTGCTCTCTCTCTTCTCAGAGGCTGGATGTGATATTTATGATTAGTAGTTTATGTTTAAGAAAGCCTTTACTTATTTGAAAGGTTTGAAATAACTATCTTTAATATGATTAGCTGAATCTACATGTATATATTTAAGCCCTTAGATTTACTGCATTTAGCTTGCTTGTTTCTGTTTTAATTAGATTTTCAAAATGTTTACTTTAAAAGCCTGGTCTTTTCATGCTGTTTTGCTATGTTACATCTATAGCTTAGAAGAATAGTATGGCTATATAACCTAACAGAGTCATTAGTAAAATATTCAAAAGTAGATTTAAAATTATATGTATGCACATTGTTGTACATTCAGTCCAATATATATGATGCTGTTTAAGTTACTATTTAATAATATAATTATACTTTATTCATGTATATTAACTAGTGTTAAAACCTTACAGCTTATAATATTTCATTTTGAATAGTTCCTGTACTATTATTATCTAGTTAATAGATGCATCTCCAGACTGAATTGTTTTCATTTTGAGATATGGTTGCTTAGTAGTTGTTTTTTGCTTTATTTGAACTATAACTAAATACTCATTCTACAGGTATTAGTGCTTTTATCATTCTAATGGTCATGTTGATTAATGAAATTATCACTAAAGTACTAAAGAAGGTTCAGTAGATAGTGCATGACTATTATCTTTAGTTCAGTAATGCTATGCTTATTTACTTATATTATAATGTTACCAGTTGGTTTTGTTATACTTATATATGTTATCTTACATATCTTTCAGTTTTAATTGTATTACTTCTTATGATAGAGTGTTCTAGTTAAGCAGAGTGTGATTTGTTTATTATTTACTTGTTTCTCTTTCTCTTGAAATACTTGAGGAAATACATTTAATCACTATAAATTTCAATTTAAGGATAGGAGCTTTAGATTAGTATTAGAAGTAGGGATTAAGCATGTTGGACGCCTTGAAATTAGTTAATTTTGTATATATTTTTAGTAGTATTACTCGGACTTTATGTTATGTTAGGCTTCCTTTGAGTAATTTGTATTCTAACTTGAGGTTATTATTATCTATAATTACAATGTTTTTTCATGTTCTTCTGCTCTTCCTTTATCACAGGGGATTGGTGGGTAGGCACTAGGGTTAGGATAAAGGTTATTATTATACATTTCATGGTTCTTAAAAACTTTTTCTTTTTTCAACAAATGTTATTTGATGACTTGCTTGAATACTTAAAGACTGTTTTTCTTTTATTTTTTCTTCTTCTTTTTAATGCTGTGTTGGATTTGCACCTTGAGTTCACTTTTATAGCATCAATAATGATTATACTTGTAGAATATGCCTGTTGACATAATTTTAGATTCTTGGAATGTTAGAGGCATTCAAGATAAAGCGAAAAAGTCACTATTATTTCATATGATCTTTAAATCACAGGCTAACATTTGTTTTATTCAAGAGACCCATATTTCACGTATTGATTGGAATAAAGAGTTAAAAAAATGGATCAAAAAGATTATAGCTTCAGGTGACTCATCTAACTCCAGAGGTGTAGCTATAATCATTAAACAAAAATTCATTGGGAATATTATTGATGAGAAATTTGATGATGAGGGGAGGTGGTGCTTATTTACGCTTCTATTGCTGGTTTGGACAAACCCTTATTAATTTTAAATCTATATGGCCCATGTAATTCACAACATTTGTTCATTTTAAAAATTTACAATATTCTTGCATCCTACAAGGATCATCATATTATAGTGGGTGGTGACTGGAATGCAGTTATAAACCCTGTAATTGATCGTTCCCGCTCCACTGTCACCTATAATCTCCAATCTACTCTGGCTATAAATGATTTGATGACAGAATATAATTTAATAGATCCCTCCGACTGTTAAAAATATAAACAAGAATGATATATATACTTATTATTCTAAGTGCTATCATTCGTGGTCCAGATTAGACTTCTTTCTAATTTCAGATTATATTTCAAAATATATTGTGGACTTTACTACAGAACCCAGATTCTTTTCGGATCACTCAAGAATTTCACTAAAATTGAACATAAAACCCAATATCAAAAATAAAACTATGTTTAATAAGTGGACCTTAAATAATAACTTATTGTCCAATGAAGATATTTGCAAACAAGCTTCAGAAATCCTAAATGAAATGGTGAATAGTCTTGAATCATCAGACATTCCTTATGACATACAATGGGCTGCATGTAAAGCAAGATTAAGAGGTTTATTTATTAGTAAAGCTGCTTTTTTCAAAAAACAATACTTTAAGAAAGAGGAATTCTTAAAATCAAGAATTTCTTCGTTGGACAATCATCTTAGTCTGAACTATGATGCTACTTTAGAAAAACAAATTTTTGATTGTCAGAAAGATTTAATTCTGCTTCACCAAAATAACCTCTCCTTAGCTGAACAAAAGCTACTTGCTTCATATTCAGAGTGGGCCCAGGTTCCATCTAAATTGTTAGCGAGAATTATTAAAGTTAACTTCAGAAATCCAAATATTACATCTTTATCTTATAATAACAGATTATATAATACTGATGAAGAGATTATTCAACTTTTCACCTCTCTTTACACTGAGTTATATTCAGGTTCTTCTAATTCTGTTAAAGATAATCACTCAAAACTCTTTTTAGACTCTTTGCAGTTCCCTAAACTTAATGATAATCAGCAAAAACTACTTTCTACCCCTATATCGGTACAAGAAATCTCGGATTTAATAGATAATCTTAAATTGGGTAAATCTCCGGGACCTGATGGTTTTACTCCAGAATTTTTCAAAACTTTCAAATTGGTAGTTCTTCCCTTTCTATTTAAAGTTTACAATCATATAAGAGTTAATGATATCTCAGATATTCATTGGAACACATCCAAAACCATTCTAATTCTAAAAATAATAAAGATAAATCTGACCCAGTAAATTATAGACCCATTTCTTTAATTAACGTGGATATTAAGATTCTGTCATCTATTCTGGCTAACAGATTGAAACGGATTTTACCCTCAATTATCTCATCAGATCAATCAGGTTTTATGTCTCAGAGACATGCTTGGGATAATACTCTATCTTTAGAGACTATACTTCATCTCATTAAGAAAAATCCAAACCCTATATATGCTTTGATTATAGATGCATCAAATGCCTTTGACAGAGTATGTTGGAACTTTCTATTTCAAACTATGTTATGTTTTAATATTCCCTTATTCTTTATAAATTTTTAAAAGTTTTATACAAGAATATGTTTACTAGACTATACATTAATGGTCAATTTTCTGCTCGATAAAGATCACTAAAGGAACAAGACAGGGTTGTCCATTGTCCCTTTTCTTTTCAACATTTACTTAGAACCTTTGCTATTGTTTATTACTCAAAATACTTTTCATAACATCCCTAGAATTCTTAATACTAATATTCATTTCTCTGCTTTTATGGATGATTTAGTAATCTACTTTCAAACTCCATTATCTGATTACAGAAAAATAATGAATTCTATTGATTATTTTTCTTTGGTTTCCAACTATCTTTTAAATTCTACAAAAACTCATATTTTTCCCTTAAATCATTTAGCACACAAATCTTTTTTGTTTCCAGACGATCATTTTCAGTTTACTTATAATATAAAATATTTAGGAATCAATTTAGAACACAATAATAAATCTTCCTTTCAAAATAATATTAATAAATTATGGAACTCTATATTGTCTGATATGGACAGATGGAAGCATCTAAACCTTTCATTTCTTTCAAGGGTGGCCATTATTAAAATGAATATTCTTCCTAAATTTCTTTACCAATTCTCATGATCTGATCAGATAATTTCAAAAATTTTTTTTGAGTCTGTAAATAAAGCTTTGGCAAAATTCATATGGTTCCCTAAATCT
The DNA here is from genome assembly GCF_019279795.1 of Protopterus annectens. NCBI lineage: Eukaryota > Metazoa > Chordata > Ceratodontiformes > Protopteridae > Protopterus > Protopterus annectens. The sequence goes on from NC_056735.1 coordinate 585,726,254, forward strand.
GTTAGAATTTCCTATTCTAGATTGGCATTTTCGAAGGACAAGGGAGGTTTGGGTTTACCTAATCTTTATCTCTATTATTTGATTGTCTCATCCAATAAACTTCTTACTATCTCTAAATTCAATAACACTTCTTATCCAAATCACTCTTTATGGATAAAATTATGGTATAATTATGTCATTTCTAATAATTTAAATCCTGAAGCTATTCCCTTTATCTCTCTGGATAGTTTATTTATTAAAAATATATCTACAGTATTTAAACAAAAGATTAGAGATTTCCAAACCTTACTCAAAATGTGTAAACTAGAAAAGATCTCGCACCATGTTCAGCCAAGTCATCTAAACCCAAATACATTATTGGACAATAAACTTTTGAACTTAACAAACTATCCTTTAATTAAAAATCTAAAAGTAGGAGATGTTTTGAAATATCTTGACTTGCCTTTATCTGACTGGCGTAAGTTATTGAAAGTAAACTGGAATTACTCACCAATTCTTACACAACTAAGAGCAATAATTAAAAACAAATTTGTATCTCTGGTCCCCATAGACTCACAATTGAAAAACCTTAACACGATTATCAAAATACTTTCATCATCTGATAAAATGCTCTCAAACTCATATAAATTAATTAATTCTTTAATGATGGACCACAACTGTCTTTTATCTAATGTTTGGTTGAATTATAATTCCCAATTGTCAGAATCTCAGAAAGTCCTGGCTATTTGACACACTAAGGAATTTATCCCTTTTAAAAAAATAGCATACACACAATTAATGATTAATAATGATGCCTACTTTACCCCAATCAAATTAAACAAATTTAACCCAAATAAGTCCCCTTCATGTTCATGCTGTTCTCATCCCCAAGCAGACCTCCTTCATATTCTATGGTATTGTCATTTTTCTCACAGATTGTGGACATCTTTGAAAGTCAGACTGCAGAAAATGGGATATCAAAATCCACGTTGACGGGAATTTGCTATTCTACATATTCCATTGATTCATCTTTCAAAAGTTGATATTCATGTTATCATTTTTATTTGCTCATTACTAAAACTTTATATAATACAAAATTGGATTGATCGTTCTAAATTAAAATGGGTTACTTTCCAGAGAATGGCTTTTAAATTTATTGATGCTCAAAGATACTTAGGTGGAAGTCCAAAAAAAAAAAAGCTATTAGAAAGGTTGTGTTAGAAAAGGTTCTAAACATATTAAATAGTTAATGTTAAATATTTATTTATTTATTTATTTATTTTTTCTCTCTCAGGTTGCCTAACTTGTATATAGTGTACATATGGTGTATGTTTTATTTCTAAATAACTTATCAAAATCTCATGAAGGTTGTTATCACTAGATGAATTGTTATATGTTCATTTATGCCTTCTTGCTATGTATAATCTTTTAATTGTCTGCTATTCATATAATTAATAAAAAAAATTTTGAGAAAAAAAGGAAACAAGCTTAGAACATTTTTTTTATAAAAAAGCAGCTAAAACAGCATGAAAAACAATTCAAATGCAGTGCAAGCTAGAACACTTGAGTTGTAGCAATATTAAAGCAAATAGAGTTTAAATAAATGCAATTTATTCAAATGCCATTATGAACTGAATTCAATTATTGTTTTATTCAACTCTGAACAGATAAAAAGTGCCAAAAATATACTTATTAGCTCTATATTTCCAGACTCTTTGAGAAGCACACTCAGTCAGAACACAAGGAGATTCTAACAATGGTAGTTTTTTTTTATTTTTATTTTATTTTTTTTAGTAAAGTGGAAAGGGAGAAAGGAGGAACAGAGATAATTCAAAGTTAAGAAACTACGTGGGTTGGCCTTCTCAAATGTTCTCTCTGTATTAGGTAGAATGCGCTAATGACACTAGATAGGGAGGAGTGTCCTAGATCAGATTTACAGTAGGGGTGAGCAACTATAAGCCACCAACTATAAGAACAAGATACCAATAGGGAGGGAGAGTTGGAAAATAAATCAGTTATATGATACACTCCTTGGCAGGAAATCAGAACAAACAAACAGATGGTTTAACAAATGGAGACATTTTTCATTTAATACCTTACACACAGTGAAACTAGCTAGAAAAGATTTACAAACAGTGTGACAGTAAAAACTTATTTATCAGGCCTTGTGAGGCAGACAATTTTAGTACAACTATGCAGATTAGTTTATAGCTATAAAATACAGTAAAACATATGCAGCAGGCAATAACAAGTGCTATAAATATCTAGAATAAGCAGTAACTTTTAAAAATAAGCAAAAAAAAAAAAACAGGATACTTATTGTTATATATCACAGAACAGAGTTTTGGTCAGTGTCTCTCCTCCATTTACCTCTGTGTGAAATGGCAGAAATACTCACAAGGTAACTTGCTAAGTAACAGAAGGTTGAAACCTGAAACAACTTTAAAAAAAGCTCGAAAGAACCAATTAGGTGCTTACTCCAAGACGTAGACCAGGCAACCTAAACCAGCCAATGACCATAAACACTACACCCTCACTGAAGTGGAAAATGGCTTTTGCTAAACTAAGATGGCCTGTATGTTTAAAAATAGGGGGTATGGATATTAAAGGACTCTGTGTTGATATATTCCTCCTGTATTTCTTTTCTAACAAAACCCTTTATTTATTTAAGTTGTGGGATTAGCAGTTACATGTGTCATACTCTAGTAATGATATGAGGTATAGACTTTTTTCCCTTAATGTCCCTTATTGTCAAACATACTGGAAAATATGTGCTCTAACAACTTTAGCAACATGGAATCAATTGTAATTGCATTCCTACTATATGCCTACAACACATGGCTAATGCAATCCCTTACCCAGTCTTAGTCCTAATAAACAAACAAAAAGAGAACCAAGGAGAAAAAGTACTGCCACTACTTTTATTTGTTTCCACACACCAAACACGTAGTACAAAAACGTTATGAACACCTTCAATTACACCTGCGTTTTCGTCCCTATGACATGGACTTCATCAGATAAAAAACATTTCATTTCATTTGTCTTTTATACAATTTCCCTAAATGAAACCCAATAAAAACCTTTTATTTCAAATTCATTGAGCAAATCAAGTTCCACCTAATTCAATAAGAGTTAATGATAAAACAGTTCATTTTTTAATTAAAATCAAAGAAAAAATAAAATAAGTGCAATATAAAATAAAAACAGAAGATGGCACTGTAGTCATGAAATGTTGGGATATTTTTACTTTATTTTATTTCACTGTTTAGAATACATCATTGAAATGAAATAAAAAAAATTTTTAAAGTATAAATATAGTATATCACATTTAATATTGGTTTTAAAGAAATGTTTTAAATGAAAGGTATTAAAATGTATTAAAATGTATGAAAGACTTAATGAACTAGTGATTTTCATTAAAAAATGAACTGTTTTATCATTAATTCTTATTGAATTAGGTGGAACTTGATTTGCTCAATGAATTTGAAATAAAAGGTTTTTATTGGGTTTCATTTAGGGAAATTGTATAAAAGACAAATGAAATGAAATGTGTTTTATCTGATGAAGTCCATGTCATAAGGACGAAAACACAGGTGTAATTGAAGGCGTTCATAACGTTTTGGTACTACGTGTTTGGTGTGTGGAAACAAATAAAAGTAGTGGCAGTACTTTTTCTCCTTGGTTCTCTTTTTGTTTGTTCATCAGTCGAGTGGAGAGATTTTGCTTGTGGATTATTTAGTCCTAATAAACTAATTAAGGAGGGTTTTGGCCCCACTCACAGTAGAAGTACTTTGTTAATGAACCATTATGTATGGGAGAAACTTCAAATTTCTAAATCAATATAGTCCAATTTCCATTCTCCCCAAAACATCTAAAATATTAGAAAAAATCATACATGAATGAGATTTACTGTGGGTAAATATCAATTACATACTCTTCAACTGCCAGCTTTGGTATCATCCCAGCCATAGAGAAATAGCTAAATTACTTTTTATTAGTCACATTAAACAAAGCCTAAATAATGATAACTGAGTTGGTGTTATATTTTTCAGAAAATTCAAGGTCTACAACATTCTAGTTTCATGCCGCTTTCATTGCTTCCAACTTAGTAACATAATTCTCTTACTACCTAAATGAATGTGCACAAACCATTTAATATTCCAGCCATATTTTTCTATCACAGTCAGTTAATCTAAGTACACTTCAGGGATTAGTACACAGATCTCAGCTATTTATATGCTTTTTAACAATATGCCATTTTTTTATGATAGACTTTTGCCTACCCGCTTCAGTACTGCAGTACATAGATGACACCACCACCAACGATGCCTTCATATCATTGTTAGATATCTAGTCTATCTCAGCCTATTTTTTTCATCCACTTAAGCATGAATAGAACAATAAGGACATAAGTGGATTCATACGTAGTCATCTAAGATAATTTTGGGAAAAGAAAAAAAATTAGAACCATTCGCTAAAACCACCTTTGATGAACAACTTAACATGTCCTCATGCAACCCTTCGGACTTATATATAACAACTCCAAGGACACACAACAGTGGAAAATAGCAAACTTCACTGTCTGTGAAAGTAATTTTGGTGAACAGCACTTGCTGTTTTTGAGTTCGCCAAAATTACGTTCGATGAGATGATGTACTCCGAATTAAACAGTGTCAAGCTGTTTCACCAAGTTTTGCCTCCCAAATATAACAAGATCAAATTGCCTGAAAAGCATCCATGGTCTTTAAACTACTAACACTCTCTTTTGGCTGTGTGGTGAAATTTAGTAGTAATACCATTCTTGTTTCCCAGTAATGCAACTGTAAATAGAGTTCCCTCATCATGCTTGATACTTTCTCACACTTCAAGCTAGATAGCTACAACCAGTGATGTTCTGCAACTTAGCCTCTTCTGCAGCTCTACAGTGTTTATTAACATAAGCACACTAGCAGATAAAATCAAGCAGGTCTACCATGAGGTTTTCTTGTTTGTCCAATCCACTCTCAAGAAGGCACCACTGTAAATCATGCAAAACCAATAATTACCTCAAATTAGAAATTAAATTAAGCTGCATTATCCCAAAAGGTTGCCCATTCATTTCAACCCTAGTTTAATAGATGCCCACCCCTTAATTCACAAATAGAATGGCACAACCCATCTCTTTTCCTTAGATCTCAAAACAAGCACTATACTAAGCAATACCACTACAAGCTAAAATGGAGATTATAACTTCTCTATAGCTATTTCCAGATCTTGAAAAAAATCTACACATAGTTCTAAAAACTGAAACTGGCAGCACCACTTTTAGGGCTGCTCTAACAAATGAAAATCATCTGGATCTGTACTTGTTTCTTTTTTTCCAATAATTAAACTTCACTATAACTCTTTTGCTCTTGTGTGAATGCAGTTCAGATACATTAACTTAATTGTTCAACTAATCCTGCCACTCATTTCTTCAATTTTAAGGACTAAACAAAGATTCAGCATACTTGGAGTATACCATTGCTTCAACCAGTTACTGTCCACAAATGTTTAAAGCCAAGAACACAGCATCCATGGGACCTGACAACATCCCAGGCTGCCTTCTACATGAACTACAGAATGAACTGGCACCCCACCTAAGTACCATGTTCAGTCATAGCCTCACCTTAGGCTTTGTGCCCATTGAATGGTGCACCACGATGCTTATCCCACTCCACAAAGAGGGAGCCATGACAGACCCTGGGAACTACTGCCCCATTAGCCTGATGAGCCTGGTCTGCAATGCCATGGAAAGTATCATCATGGAACTCATAAACAAAGACATTGGAGATCTCCAAACTCTGGACCCCACACGGTTCGGGTTTGTAAAAGGCAGATCATGTCTCCTAAACCTGATAAACGTCTATGAAGCAGTCACCAAAGTGATAGATGAGGGTAAGGTGGTTCACACAGCCTATCTAGATCTCGCCAAGGCATTCAACACTATCCCCAACTCTGGAATAATAGATAAACTCACTAAACTAGGTATAAATCCCTGTGTCACAAGATGGGTTGCCAACTGGCTTACTGACAGAACCCACACTGTGAAAGTAGCAGACTCAAAATCAGACTTCAGACCAGTGACAAGTGGAGTATCACAGGGTTCAGTCCTGAGTCCTCTCCTGTTTGGTATCTACTTCTCTGAAGTACAGGCTAACACAGAAGGTCTTTGGCTAATTAAGTTCGCAGATGACTGCAAACTAGGAGCCATAATCAAAACTCCTAACGATGTGGACATCCTACAAAAGAGCCTCATGAGACAGATGCCTGGTGTCAAAGCCATGGCCTCAAGCTGAATGCCAAAAAGTGCATTGTCATCCTCTCTGGTAAAAACTCTGTACCCATGCACTACGACATAGGTGGTAGTCTACTTAACACCGAAAGTGTGATAAGAGACCTTGGGACACAGGTGGACAGTAGTCTCTCCTTTGATAATCACATTGCCACAGTGATCAGGAATTCCTTCTACGTGGCACACCTCATCCAGAAAAAAAGAGGTCATTGTTCCCCTCTACTCATCACTCATTAGACCCATTATAGAGTACAATGCCCCTTTTGGTATGTACCTCACAAAACATCTACAACAACTGGAAAGGCCCCAGAAATACCTCACAAAGAGGATTACTGGCCTCAAACAGATGCCTGCCCTATGCAGACCTCTCAAAAAACTCAAGCTTTACTCCACTGCATATCGCCTACTCAGAGGCAATCTCTGCCTAACATACAAAGCTATGTCAAACCCAGAGCTTTTGGACATGCTCCACTTAAAGAAATCCTAATCCCCTCTGAGTGACACACTCTAGGTACCTAAACCTTGTCACCACAATAAACAGAACCTGCTGGAGGGAGAGATTCCTGTCCCAGAGACTTCCCATACTCTGGAACAGACTACCTATCTATGTCAGACAGAGCTCCTCATTAGCACTCTTCAAGAAAAATCTTGATGATTGGATGGGAAATAGGAAATTCCCCACAGGGATCACCTCTGTGGCTCTGCATGACAGGGGCACAGGAAAATAATTTTCTTGGGTGGCGAAAGCCAGGGTACCTTTTTGGCAAGGCTTATATAGGCCCTAGGATCAATAGCCTAGTACCTACCTATGAACCTATATTTAAAATGTTTACTTTTGCATGACAATGCTTATTGCTGATATTATGCATCTTGTATAAATGGAAAATAATTTATGTTGGTGTTTAATATTTATTTTTTTTTTAAATATTATATAGTTCTATATGTCCTTGTTTAATTTACAAACGCTGGAGCTTTTCTCCTGAGGATTGTGTGGGAAATATGTTCTACTCAGATGCCAGCTAGTGAAATAAATAAAATAAATGCAAACAAGTCAACAAACAAATACATAAATACATAAATATAAAAAATACATTTCTGATGGCCAGTGTGGCTTCTGATCACCATGTGACTCAGATACATCCTTGATGGATGCCAGTGATTTTGTATGTAGTCAACTGACTAGTATTACAATACCTGCAATTCTCTTTTTATGTATGATGCACAGGGGACACTCCAAGTCCAGTTAACTGTTGACAAAACACCTATTCAAATCATAGCTAGCTACAGTCCCAAAACCATGACTCAGGATGCCCAATCCACCTATCTGGACTTACTTGAGTCCTTCAAGATTCAACCCTCTAACCTGATCCTGGGTGACTTTAACTACCCAACCATAGAGTAGAAGAGCTATTCTAGCCCAAACATGAACACCCAGAGATTCCTCGACTTCGTCAATGCCCCTGCAAGAGGTGAAAATATCCTGGACCTGGTCCTAACCAACATGACTAGCCACTGTAGCACCCCTATAGTGTCATCATCCTTGGTAAGATCCGACCATAAAGCTATCACCTTTGAAGTCACCATCTCCCCTGACCCATCCACCCCTTATTAGGGTCAAATGAAAAATCTTTTCCAAAGCTGACTAAAACCTCCTCAGAGCAGGTATAAGCAGCTTCACAGCCACTGTCCCTTCAGATGGAACTAGCACTAATGTCTAAGACTACACCAAAAAAACTGTATGAGCACCTACATAGCTGTATGGACTCAGCAATACCTGACAGGACCAAATCATCTTCCTCAAGAAATAGCAAACCTGTCTGGTGGACAGCAGCAATAAACAAACTCTATAATAGAAGGAAACAAAAATGCTGTCCAAGACCAAGAAGGTGCAGGTGCCAAGTTGGAAGCAATCTCTCCTTTGTCTGAACAAGGAAATAAGGCCACTGGTGAAATCCTCTAAGGCTAACTTTGAGTCCAAATTGGCTACATCCTCTAAGGACAATCAACAAGGCCTTCTTCACATATGTCCACAATCTCAAAGGTAACACCCAAATCTGCTCTGAACTGGTGGTCAATAACACCACATACACAAATGCAATAGATATAGCCAACCTGCTGGCAGACAGGTTCAGTAAATCTTCATCCCCCTGTCCCCACATCAGTAAACCAGGATATCCCCAGCACCTGCCTCCTCCTCTCATCACCAGGGAGCAGATCCTTTATGCCCTCTCAAAGGCAAAAAATACAGTCTCCATGGGACCCGATAACATCCCTGGCTGTAGCCTACATGAACTCAGGCATGAGCTGTCAGCTCCATTAGACACCCTTTTCGACCAAAGCCTGAGCACCGGCTTCATCCCAGCTGAATGGAGGACAGCCACTGTCATCCTTCTACACAAAGGTGGAGCCTCTACTGGCCCAGGCAATTATAGGCCCATCAGCCTAACTAGCCTGATCTCCAAGGCCATGGAATGCATTATCATGGACCTTATAAACAAGGACATTGGCAACCTCCAAACGCATGATGCCACACAGTTTGGTTTCATCAAAGGGAGATCATGTCTGTTAAACTTGGTCGACCTCTTCAAAACAGTCACAAAAGCCATAGATGAGGGGAAAGATGGTGGACACCACCTACCTTGACCTAGACAATGCCTTTTGACACTATTCCCCACTTGGGCATAATAAATAAACTCTCCCAGCTAGGCATCAACCCATATGTTACCAGATGGGTAGCTAACTGCCTCACTGATAGAACTCACTCAGTCAAAGTAGGGGAAGCTACCTCTAGTAGTAGATCCATAAAAAGCCGTGTACCCCAAGGATTTTTCTTGGGGCCTCTACTGTTTGGTATATACTTTTCTGAGGTGCAAGTCAAAACCAGTGGTCTGTGGCTGATCAAGTTTGCAGATGACTACAAGCTGGGTGCTGTCTTAAATTCCCCTAGTGATGTAAACATCCTCCAAGAGGACCCTACCAAAACTAATGACTGGTGCCAGAAGCATGGCCTCAAACTAAATGCCAAGAAATGCATCATTATCCCCTTTGGGGAAAATGGCATCCCCACTAATTATCACATTAATAACAATGTACTAAGTACGCAATCAGTGGTGAGGGACTTGAGCACCCAGGTTGATGGCAACCTGACTTTTGACCATCATGTTCCCTCCATTGTATGGACGGCTTTCTACAGGTCCCACCTCATAAATAAGGGTATTTCATCCAGGAGCAAGGAGGTCATAACATCCTTGTACTCCTCCCTTATCAGACCCATCATTGAGTACAATGCCTCTTTCAGCATGTACCTTGCCAAGCACATGCAGCAGTTGGAGAGACCACAGAGGTTCCTGACCAGGACAATTCAGGGTCTCAAACACCTATCCTATACAGATAGGCTAATAGTCTTATCCCTCTACTCAGTCTCATGCAGACTGCTCAGAGGTGATCTGTGTCTGGCATACAAGGCCATCTGAGACCCAGCCTTGATGGAGTTGCTGCATATCTGTATGACAAACTCCACTTGAGCAACCAACATGCAAGGCCTTAACCTGGTCTGTGACATTAATAGAGCTGACAGGATAGGTCTGTGTCCCAAAGACTCCCCCATTTGTGAAATAGACTCCCTCTCCATGTCAAACAGAGTACCTCTCAATCTCTCTTTAAGAGGAACCTTGATGACTGGATGGGAAACAGAAAATACACCCCTGGGATCTCATCTGTGTCCCTGCTGGACAAGGAAATAGGAGCTGACTTTGAGGGAACATGGGTGAAATTCTTGACTAGGCTTATAAGGGCCTCCAGGCCAATAGCCTAGTTTCATCCTATGAACCTATGTTTACAAAAGTTTTTTATAGGATTTGTGCTAACACACTATTAAATATTCTGTTTAGTTAGGGGGGCCACAACAGACCCCGGGAACTACCGCCCCATTTGCCTGACGAGCCTGGTCTGCAAGGCCATGGAAAGTATCATCATGGAACTCATAAACAAAGACATTGGAGATCTCCAAACTCTGGACCCCACACAGTTTGGGTTTGTAAAAGGTAGATCATGTCTCCTAAACCTGATAGACTTCTATGAAGTAGTCACCAATGCCATAGATGAGGGTAAGGTGGTTCACACAGCCTATCTAGATCTCGCCAAGGCGTTCAACACCATCCCCCACTCTGGAATTATAGATAAACTCACTAAACTAGGTATAAATCCCTATGTCACAAGATGAGTTGCCAACTGGCTTACTGGCATAACCCACACTGTGAAAGTAGCAGACTCCAAATCAGACTTCAGACCAGTGACAAGTGGAGTACCACAGGGTGCAGTCCTGGGTCCTCTCCTGTTTGGTATCTACTTCTCTGATGTACAGGCTAACACAGAAGGTCTTTGGCTAACTAAATTTGCAGATTACTGCAAACTAGGAGCCATAATTGAAACTCCTAATGATGTGGACATCCTACAAAAGAGCCTGACTGAGACAGATGCCTGGTGTCAAAGCCATGGTCTCAAGCTCAATGCCAAAAATTGCATTGTCATCCCCTCTGGTAAAAACTCTGTACCCATGAACTACCACATAGGTGGTAGTCTACTTAACACCGAAAGTGTGATAAGAGACCTGGGGACACAGGTGGACTGTAGTCTCTCCTTTGATAATCACATCGCCACAGTGGTCAGGAAATCCTTCTACATTGCACACCTCATCACAAAAGGTTTCTCATCCAGAAAAAAAGAGGTCATTGTTCCCCTCTACTCATCACTCATTAGGCCCATTATAGAGTACAACGCCCCTTTTGGTACGTACCTCACAAGACATCTACAACAACTGGAAAGGCCGAAAAAATACCTCACAAAGAGGATTACTGGCCTCAAACAGATGCCTTACATACAAAGCTATGTCAAACCTACAGCTGTTGGACATGCTCCACTTAATGAAATCCCAATCCCCCCTTGGCTACATGCTCTAGGGACCTAAACCTTGTCACCACAATAAACAGAACATGCTGGAGGATAGATTCCTGTAGATGATGAGGTTGATCTTACACCATTGACACATACATCAACTGGCGTATATTTTCAACTAGGCAGCCTATGCAATGCTGAAAAAAATGATTAAGTAATCATTTCCTTGGTCACTGTTAACCTTTTAGGACTCGTTGGCAGTAGTACCTTTTTGAGAGAGATCCAGAGAACATTGTCTAGCTAAGGGACTTCCCCAGCATTGCGCAGTATTCACGTAGTTAAGTGAAGGATTCAATTCTATTGGAATAAGTGTTTTGCCAGCTTCAGCAGCATTTTAAACAAGAATTTTATGGTGCATTTTTTGTAATGCCTTTCAAAAGTGTATGATGTGTTCTCAAGATAAATAATGCTAGATGTCAATACTGACTAGAACATCACATGGCCATTAAGCCTGATTGTGCATCTTCTGTCATTGATCTAAGTGCTGTGGCATTTTCTGATTGTTTTGACCTGTTATTATTTGAGAGCAATAATGCCCTTATACCAGGTATAAAAGGATTAACATGCTGCATAAGGATAAAACATAGTAGTTCAAAGACAAGATAAACTATCTTGCCAGTCTCATATCATCTACTAAGAGACAATCTCTGCTTGACTTACAAGGCCATGTCTGACCCAGCTCTGTTAGAAATGCTACATCTAAAGAAATCCCAATCCCTCCACACCACATGGTTCAGAGACCTCATCTTCATTACCACAATCAACAGAACATGCTGGAGGGACAGGTTCATAACACAGAGAATGCCCATGCTATGTAATAGCCTTCTCATACGTGTCAAGTAGAGCCACCTCACTGGCCCTCTTCAAGAGAAATCTTGATAAGTGGATAGGAAATAGAAAGTTCACCCCGGGGATCTCTCCAGTGGGTCTACTTGATAGAGGCACTGGGAACTAACTATGGGTGGCACAATGCCAGGGAACTTCTTTGGCTAGGCTTGTAAAGGCTCCAGAGCCATTAGCATAGTACAAACCTATGAACCTATGAACCTATAAACAAACACTTTACAGATTTTTTCAATGCATAGCTCATCAATTTAGGAAATATGCCAAAACCCATCTGCTGAAATATAACAAGGCTTAACATAGTTGACAAAGCCGCTGCAAAGGTTAGCGTACTGATGAACAGTATGCATTAAAACTCTGCATACTTCCACAGTAGCTACAGTCTGAATGAATGATAAGGCTAGAGTTATCCATGATGGAATGACCTTTGACATATAGTCATGGAATGCCTGGATGTTATTAGATGCAGCCATGCCTCTTGCAGAGTAGAATGAAAGCTGCTACTAACTCGTGTACTTTCTTCAATTCTGAGCAAACATCATTTCTAGGATTACATTGTATAACATAGTACTCCAACAGTATGCTACCAAGATTTAAATGCAGATTCCTTTACAAATAATTTGCACAGGCTTTTCAATGTATACATTGGCAATTCAGTGTAGGTATGTATAGTACCGTACCTCAATGCAGGTAAACTATTTTGGAGTAGATTCTCCAAATCAATTAATTTACCTTTCCTTGTGCTAATGATGCTTACTGTCCTGCTAACGCTGATACACAAAATAGCCAGCAAGGAATACCATTCCATATAAAGACTCCTGCTAGTTGACCATAGAGATTTATGCATACTGACCTCCAGTATGCCTCCTGACTACAGCTAATGGGCTGGATACATAGAGGAAGGCTTCTGTGTACCACAAGATTGACAGAAATTATTCCAGCAGAGGTATATATAAATCTATTCTACCTATGGCAGTGTACTGCAATGCTAAAAGAGATGATTCTTGAATCCCACAAACTGTTCTTCCTATACCAGCTTCACCATTCATAAATGACCTACTAAGGGTTTTAACTTTTAACAAAGCCACATGCAGGTGAACAACTTTTTGAGTTATGCTTGTATATCTACACTCTTTACTGTCTTAGTAATGTGTTGCTCAGAATGAATTGTAGGCAGCTTAGGAGATGAAAAAAGATCTGACTCATTTAGGTGGTTTAATAGCTGTAGTTAATTATATACAACAATATTTATGAGTGTTCTACTAAATGAAAAGCTGTGTTATTAACACAAAAAACAGTCTATGCAGTCAAGGAATTCATTTAAAAATATATACTATACTATGGCTTATTAATACAATTTGACTTTACCAGTTTTAGACACAGCCACTGTATATCCCGCTGCATATGGCAAGTAAAAACTTATTAACGTGTTATATAGTAGCACCTCTATTACTTTCCCAAAACATAGTATAGAAAAAAGATAAAACAAAAATGGAATGTGTTTGAGTTGTAGAGCAACATATTTCAGTCACCTTGACATAGTATCTGCAGTCTTGAGTACTGTATGCATTAGTTTCAAAATATTACTCTTGGTTAGAATGTATCATCCATACTAACCATGCTCAAAAGGAAATATTAGAAACAGCTTTAAGCTATAGCCCTGCTTATATGAAAAAAAGCATGCAATAATTAGCCAATTACTGCTAAATGTAAATTTGAGACAATAATGCTTTATATTAACAATGAGTAATAGGCAAACGGAATATATATTGTTTCAGATATTACTGATGCAATATAAAATGCTACATAGAAAATGGCTGAAGTCAATCACTCCTGCAACTTTCTTTGCTGGGATTTGTATTGGAGTAAGCATGTTGTATTACATGCATGTTTGTAACTGTTTACAATTGTTACTTATATTTATTTTATTTTTGTATAGAGATTATGTCTTATATCTCAATGATTCTTCATTCTGTAGTCCTGGTTTTCATTCTTTAGTCACTGCTTGCCCGCTATGCCTGCTATGTGACTCTGAGCAGGTCACTTAACAAACAGTGCTTCATGGTTCCCCTCAAAAGAGGTATTTCTGCATTTTGGATTCACCCAGACAATAAAGTTGTGTGAATACTTTTAATACGTTATCTTATGAACAAGTAAAGCTAGAAATAAAACAATTATCAGGAAACATTTTCTGTATTGTCTCTTCAAGAGCAATACATTCTTAAAGAAGCCCAGATATAAAAAGTTTTCAGAAATGAAGTGTTTGATGTGGTTTATCTAATTATTTAAAGATACAACCTTAAGCATCTGTTCATACTGATGTCTTACAAAAATTAACAAAAGCAGATTCAGAGGAGATGCACCTATATGATTCTTGCAGGAGTACTTGATCTTTTTAATAGTTAACATTACAAGAAAACATCTCATCTTTCCAAATAGAAGAACTGATCTGTACTCTAAGAGCAATGTAGTAATTGTAAGCTGCCTTTGGAAAGCATATTTTCATAGTGATTGAGCCAAATTATTTCAGAAATATATGCACTGAAAACTGAGTATGCAGCCAGTGTTAAAAAGGGACCATTACATTATTCTCCAGTTTTCTGAAAGATGAAAAGTGAGGGAAATTATTCTATCTCATCATTTTCTGAACAATAAAATTGTTGAGATTAGTGAACCATATAAGTGGAACTTAATTAGAAGCTTAAAAGAAATAAAAGGAGAGAAAGAAAATAAGGACAATGGGATGGTTTCCTCTCATATCATTTTATAGACTCCTAATTTTGACAACTTTGCTTACTTATTCAGAAAAAATACTTATCAAAAGTAAACTTCTAGCCTGACTTGTACCTTTTATAAACTAAGGTTTTCATTAGAAAATATTAATTATTTATCTGTAATATTTGCTCACTTAACAGTCTGAGCTCCTTCATTTATGCTGCAGAAGGATATGACTAGTAAGGGTACTAAACAGGCTAGCTCCTGTAAGAAGTGAATAATAACAGCCTGTTAACAACAACTGCAAACACCACAACTATGAATATGAATAAAACTGAAACTCACCAATTTTACAACCCTTTTTTGCAAGAAGCTGCACTCTCGTGTGTGTGTGTGTGTGTGTGTGTGTGTGTGTGTGTGTGTGTGTGTGTGTGTGTGTATATATATATATATATATATATATATATATATATATATATAGATATATATATGCATACATATACATGCATACATATATATTATACAAATTGTCAATTTCCATCATCTGTAATTTTTGCCATTTGTAGCCCTAGGCGGGGAATACTTGAATAACATGGACAGTACCAATAACACTTTTCCCTTTCTTCCTCCATAAATGTTCTTCTTTCTTCAATAATGTTTTTAAGTTGATAAATAACATCACTTCATTTTTTTGTCTGTTTTTCTCAGAAAAAATACAGCTTAGCCAGATAAGAGAGGCAGATAGCACAAGTGACAGAGCAACAAGAAACTATTGTAAAAGTAACACAGAAGATGCAGCACATTGTTTTGGCAGCTGTGGATATTTCCCAGTAGCATGGTCCACATGTTGCCATCAAGGCCTCTGTATGATAGGCCACAATCGCAAATTCCTTTAAAGTCCTTTGCCCATGCAATACTGCATTGAGGTGTTCTAGTCAACCGTCCATGACCCTGCGCTCACTCATTGCATCACATGTATTGACCTCCTCATATATACATAGGGGACTGCTTAAAAGCCAGTTCATCCTGCTCCTTGTGGCATACTACATGCAATAGTATCCTTTGGTCTGGCAGCACTGTTGTCTACACTGCCATCACATACTTATCAGCATTTTACTCCCCTTAGTACTTTTATGCTGACAGTATTAAACCATACTGCTAATATTTTCCCTATAGTATCTCTCTATCACCATCCTTACTTTGTATTTAGAGTTTGTTTTCTGTTTTGTTTCCCTACATATATATCATCTCTCTACCACTATACTTATTTTGTTTTTAGTGGCATACCTATTACTGTCCAGATTTTTGCAGAATGTCCATATTTTTCCCTCATATTTTGGCCTGTTCCTTGTAAAATTTGTGGTTTACTGGAAAATCACAGAAGATCAAAGACAATAAACAATGACATACATTTGAGTTTTTTAATTCATATCCTTCAGGAAATGCATGCTAGCACAGATCCTAGTATTCTTTTCCCTCCATATACTACTTCTCTCTTTATTACTTTCCTTATTTTGTATTTAGTGGTAGTTTGCTGGGTTTTTTCCTCAATCTCATTCTCTGTAAAACTGTCCTTATTTTTATATTTAGTGGTTGTTTGCTGTTTTGTTTCCCTACATACATACTGTCTCTTTGTATCACTATCCTGGCCACCAGCAGCACACCCTTGTGTGATTAGTAACATTTCACTGTGTGCTGGTCCTGTCCATCAAACCACAAGAAGCTCAGCTCAGCATTGAGGGCAGTCACACTAGTGCTTAACCTCCAGCTGGCTGTGGCATTGGGCAGTGTAAATTTCAGCCGTTACCACACACAGTCTCCTATCATGATGCTTCCTTTCCTAGTGCACCACTGTACCCTTCAGTTTGCAGTCCATTCTTCCATCTGTCTGAGTCTCTTCTTCATGCTCCTCCCTTTTGTGTCATTGTCTCTTTTGTTAGTGTTGTTTCTCAGTTCTGTGCTTGTTTGTCTGCTCAGACCAGCATCACTATACCATCTTCCCTTCCCAAACCTTCCCCTTACTATATTCTATTATACCCTCCTTGAAAAAACTAAAATGGGCATCTGTCCCACAAACATATGCCCTTGCTTTCCTACCCCATCCCTGCCTTCCTTTTTTTTTATGTTTATGTGTGTTTCTCTTCCTGCATTTGCCATTTCTGACTCTCCTATGTACCTATTTCCTTCCCATTCATGAAAATAAATTGGTAAAGGCTTTGCTGTCCAGACCTTATAATGACTTTCAGCTGTTGTAGTAAGATCCCCTTATTACATCTGTAAATGTGCATTGTCAGGGCTCCTGATGCCATGTGAATGATCATGCAATGTTGTTTCTTACATGTCCTGTGGGGTTTTCACCATAATGTTCAGTAATTAGTTTGGCATCATCATACTACGTGGATCCCTTTTGATTTTTAATCAGTTTCAGACCACATTATGCCACTCTGATAAAGTTATTTTACAATTACACAGACTCAGCATTCACATTTCTCAATCCCAGCCATTGTTTCCCATTGCCATTACTAACTTCAGAAATCTAATATTAGGAGAGAATAAATTAGTTTGCATTATTTTTATGTAAATTATTATAAGCTATATACACCATTTCACTATCTCCCTCCAAAACCTACATAATAAAGTATTTTATTAATTTTTATGGTTCTCACATAAACCAAGAATTGCATTTAAAAAATGAAAAGAAACCTTGGAATAAAGTGGTAGTTGACTTCATTGATAATGAATCATATACACCGAACTCAAAATATTCATTTATTGGTTAGGTCCATTACATGATGTCTTATTATGAAAAGAAGTCCATGCTGCATTAAATAAAATAAAAAAAAAATATCTGAGATGATAAATTACAATAAAAAATATTTTAACTTTATCTAAAAGTTTCAGTACTTAGTATATTCTGCAGTTGAATCTATATAACTAAATGTTATAAAACATTCACAGTGGCCCGGATTCCCTAAAGTTCCTGGAATTTGGCACATTATGCGAATATCAGTGGCAAAGTTGCAGATAAGAATGCAATATATAAATATGCCAGAGTGGACTTTGAATATCTTGGCATGCAGCAGGATATTTCAGTAGTAATGGAGCACTGTACATCACTCACAAGCAATTCATAAGTAATGAAAAATTGCTGCCAAAGCATGACTTAGATTAACAAAGTTATGGAAAGAATCTCACAATCCAAGCAGCCTGACAGTTATAATTACATATGTATAATAGAATCTCTCCAGTAATCTTAAATACAGCTAGGGAATATCACTGTAAGCATGTTATTGTTAAAATATTTATCAAAAACAGATTCTGATGGAATCTGTTCATTTTCTAATTAAAAATTAATAAAAGTGAAAGGCAATCACAGCCACATCACCACAGCTTACATTAGCTAACAATGGGTGAGGGACTTGTGTGGGGAACACAGGTAACACACATGCAAGGAAATTGGGAGATAGAAAAGAAGACATGGACATACCTCTCAACTGTGCAGATGTTCACTGAATGTCCAGATTTTTGCCTCATATTTTTAGTCTGTTCTTCATAAAATTGTGGTTTTCTGGCAAAATAGTTGCAACTCATTAAAGATTAAAGTTAGAAAATAATGACAGACATAGGATCATAGGACATTAGTAAGCTAGTGGCCATAGGGCCCTTACAAAGGGTTGAAAGGGTGGCCTAATGGTTAAGGTGTTTGCCTTACAAACACAAGGTGCAGCGTTTGAATCTCACAAGGGATAATTGGCTAGGCTTAAAATGGCTCGTGAGGGCAGTTAGCTTAGTATGAATCTATGAGCTAAGTTCTTACCCTTATTTCCATGATCAGCACCTATTGTCCCACTCCAAGAGGTACACAGGTGGAACCCCTGGGGTGATTTTATGCTTACCCATCCAATCATCCTGATTGCATTTGAAGAAGGCCAATGAAGTGCTCTATTTGACATGAAGTGGAAATCTGTCTCACTGGTCTGGCAACTTCTGGGAGACAAATCTGTCCATCCAGCAGGTTTTATTAATGCCACATACCAGGTTAGGATCTTTAGAGTGAGTAACCTGTGTACCATTTGAATTTCAGATATAATACATTTCCAATAATGCAAGGCAGAGATCTCTGAGTAGTCAGAATGAAACAGAATAAAGTGGCAGTGACTTCAGATGATCCCCATAGGACAGATGCTGAAGACCTTGAATTTTCCTTGTGAGGAACCTTTGTAGTTTCTTCATTTGCTGCAGGTGCTTATCAAGGTACATACCAAAAGGGGTGTTGTACTCAATTATTGGCCTAATGAGGAAAGAGTACAGGGAAATAATAACTTCTTTTTTTCCTGGATGCAATGCTCTTACTTATGAGATGAGCAATACAGAATGCCCTTCTTACCACTGTGGAGACATGGTGTTCAAAGGTAAGGTTGCTGTCAACCTGTGTGCACAGGTATCTCACCCCTGAGTGCATACTTAGGATATTGTTATTGATGTGGTAGTTAGCAGGAACATTACACTTACTGAAAGGGATGATAATACATTTTTTTGCATTGAGTTTAAGGCCATGACTTTGGCACCAATTATTTGTGTGTGTAAGACCCTCTTGTAGGATCTTGACATCATTTGGAGATTCTATGACCACATACAGTTTGCAGTCATCAGGAAACTTTGTCAGCCACAGACCTTTAGTTTTAGCTTGAACCTTGGAGAAATAGATTCCAAACAGTAGAGGCCCCAGGAATGAACACTGTGGAACGCCACTGGTTATAGGTCTGCTGTTGGAGGTGGATTCCCCTATTTTGACTGTATGAGTTCTATCAGTGAGCCAGTTAGCGATCCATCTAATGATATAAGGGTTGATGCCCAGTTAGGTGAGTTTGTCAATGATGCCTGAGTGGGGGATATTGTCAAATTCCTTGGCTAATGCTAGGTAGACTGTATGCACAGATTTCCCCTCATCCAGGGCCTTGGTGACTCTCTCAAAGAAGTCCACCAGGTTTAACAAGCATGATCTTCCTTTGATAAATCCAAACTGACTAGGATCACGTGTTTGGAGATTACCTATATCTTTGTTGATAAGGTCCATGATGATCTGCGCCATGGACTTCTAGATAATTTTAATGTGGCTAATAGTTCTATAGTTCCAAGGATCAGTGGAAGCACCACCTTTGTGCAAGGGAATAACGGTAGCTGTTTTCCATTCAGCTAGTACGAAGTCGGTGCTTAGACTATGATTGAAAAGAGTAACCAATGGTGTTGCTAATTGATGTTGGAGCCCATGTAGAATGCAGTCTGGGATGTTATAAAGGTCCCATAAATGCTGTGTTTTGGGACTTAGAGTGGGCATTTACGACTTGCTCTTTAGAGATACATGGTAGGGGACAGGTTGTAGGGATGTCATGGGGTACATGTGGTGGGGACAGGGGAGTAAAGTTTTCACAGAAACTGTCAGCCAACAGGTTAGCTATGTCCACAGGCTCAGTATATGTGGTATTATTAACTACCAATTCTGCATAAATCTGGGCCTTTCCTTTTAGGTTACTGATGTATTTGAGTTTCAGACTTCATACCCTTCAGAAAATTCATGCTAACTCAAAACTAGTTATTCTATCAACTTTCTAAGTTTGTAAGAGCAATATTTAAAACGTTATACTTATTTTGGGGTCTTGGTCGCACTCTTTATGTTTTTTTTTCCAGTTTTCTTGCTCTAAGAGGTTGAGAGGTATGGGCATGGGGTATGGGTGAAGAAGAGGGATACACAGGAGGTAGGTTGGAATAGGAAATTCTAAGGAAAGTCAGAGGGGCATGGGCAGTATATTTTTTTTTTTTGGTGGGAATAGGCTCCATTTTTTATGTTTTTAAGAACAGAAGGAAAGGCAAAGAGAGGGAAAGAGGAGGAGAAGGCCATCACAACATGCATACCAATAGAACAAATAGCACAACACATGACAGACAAAGGTTTGAGAAAAAAAACAGTAAGGATGAGAAAGTTACACAGATAACACAATGCACAACACTGGTCATGGAAAGTGGTCAAACAGGGTGGGGATGCATACCATAAATGGAAAAATGCAAAATAAAAAAATAAAACAAATCCACCTATGTCCTATCATCTTACAGCATGTTGTAAACTGTGTGGCAGTCATACCTGAATGTATATGACCAATAGTAGATGTGTGTTGTAGGGTAATAAATAAGGATCGCAGTACTCGTAGGATACATAAACACATATCCAAGCAGTCTGTCAGAAGTGCAAGTATAGGCCAAACAATATCACAGGTGAGCAAATCCAGATCTGGGAACATTAGATAACTCTAGCAGAGGACACAAACAAATCTCTGACCATGCATGTGAAAAGCAAACAACCAAGCATAGTGCCAAACAGCAGTACTGCAGTAAAGCAACAAACTGGCTGTTAAATACAGAAGTAGGTGTACACAACCCAAACAAATATGTAATGGAATGCATATATGTGACACACATGTCATGTAAAAGGAAATGTGCACAGGTACAGTTGCATATGTATGACTGTCAGTAGTCGAAATGGAAAGTACATGAAAGCAATGTGAATATACATACACACACCAATTACATGTAAATTTATTTGCACAACTCTAACATTACAGTTTAAAGAAACAAATAGCAGGTCATGTATGTGAATTTAAACAATATGCACTGGTTAATACAGAAGTATAATGAGAACAAGGAAGTATTGCAAGCAGTAGCCAGTCACTCACATGCAGATGTCTTGTATCTGTAAAATGGCCATACAATTGCCTCATGTTAAACATGTCAACAGCGTAATACATGACAATGGGCAATAACTGCAACAAAGGCAAATACATCTGCAAAATATATTATGTAAATACGATGGAGATGGACAGAAGGTGGACAACCTGGGCCCATATCAATGAAGACAGTGATAAGGCAGGACAAGTTAAAGTTACAGATTACAAATTCATGGGTACAACACATAGGGTACTATTGAAGCCAACACAAAATACATTTAAACAAATGGCAAATGTATGTCATATTGTCAGGCTGAAATTCATACCTCTTAGTGCAAGAACTCTGAACAAAGCTTGACATAATGGGGGGACAAAGAGGGACATATTTTGAATATTACTGTTATAAACTTAGAAAGCTGCTAGAATAACAGGATTTGTGTTAGCATTCATTTTTCTGAAGGATATTAAGTCTGAAACTCAAATACATGTCCTTATTTAGTTATTTTAATCCTTAGATCATCACAGTGATTTATCAAAAAACACAGGGCCAGATTCAGGAAGCCTCCGTGTAAGAGTTATAACTCTTACACGGAGGCTGCAGTTAAACTGTGTGATGTCAGCATGTCATGCATATGCATGAGGTGCATGAGGCATGCTGAATCACACTAGTAACTCTTACACGGTCCGTGTAAGAGAGTAGGGGGCGTGTCTGTAGGCTAAGCTCTGCAAGTGGACACGCCCCCGGAAGACTAGAATGGCTGAAAGTAAACAGCCACGAGAAAGGCCATGAAAATGTGAATAAACACACTATACAACACATGCCCCGACTGGCCATCAGTGTATAAAGTGAAGAGATGACATAAAAGTGAATTAAAACCTTTTTTTTTTTGTTAAACCCCGTAAATGTTTGCTACTGTGTGCGCGGGTGTGCTACTAGCGCAATCACAGTTAGCAGTCAGTGGAAAAGGATATAAGAACTAAATATGCAAAGTAAGCCAAGAAATAATAGCTTAGCGGTAGAGTAGCCGCCCTAAGAGTAGGCAGGCAGGGTTCGA
The DNA here is from genome assembly GCF_019279795.1 of Protopterus annectens. NCBI lineage: Eukaryota > Metazoa > Chordata > Ceratodontiformes > Protopteridae > Protopterus > Protopterus annectens. The sequence goes on from NC_056735.1 coordinate 585,748,831, forward strand.
GCCCCTACAACAACCTTTTTTTTTTTGTAAATAAGCACTAAAAAGCCCCCTGACAGTATTGTACAAATGTAAATGTATTCCCTTTTGTAAAATGGAATGAAATAGAGCATTTTGAAGTAACATAAGAATAAAAATAGTCAGAAATGTACTGATAGCTAAGCTGCCGTGAGACAGAGTGCCCGTAGCTGAGTAGTGTTTAAAAAGCTGCAAACTGCGTGCCCGTTGCCAAGCAGCGGGTAAACAGGCTGAAACTGTCTGCAATTAGCTGAACATGTGTGTCGCTAGCCAATTAAGATATATCCCAGCGCACACCGTTTGCGCGCCGCTCCCACAGGCTAACTGCCAGTGCGCATGCGTTACCTCCGCGCAAACGAGCGCAGAACAGGTTTAAAGTGCTTAAAAGTGCTTTTGGCATGTTTGATTGACAGGTCCTCAACTCATTTCTGTCAGGAAAAGCAAAAATCAATTGCAAGATTCAAACCCAGGATACCATGCACTACAGTCAAGGAACTAAACCACCAGGCCATGACAGCAATACCTAGAAATGCAGAAATAGCATATATATGGGATAAAACCCAGAATGGAGCATGAGAAAGCATTTTCAGTGAAGTAGATACAATTCCAAAACGGCCAATCAGAGAAATGTGCGGGAAAAGCGGCATATATAAGCCCCATAGGCGGGAATACACAGCATAACTGATTGTAGAACAGACTTGCAGTCAGCATGAGTGGAGTAGGTGAGGGACGTTGCTTTTGAGCACAGCGTTGGGGCGTTGAGGAGTCCAGATACATGGTCTGGCTCCTTGTCCATAATCACGAGGCCCAACTCATGCAGGGCCAGGTCTCATGGGGATTATATAGGGCAGAGGCGTGGGACCAGTTGGCTCGTGATCTGACCAGTGCTACTGGCATTCCACGCACTGGTGAGCAGGTCCGTCACCACCATGCGGACCTGAAGAGACGCAAGCAGGACCAATTGAACCGTTGGATCCAGGAGGCCCGGCAAATGCCCAACGCCCCACTACTGAGTAAGTCAC